>NW_018108185.1:355642-429255 GCF_000183805.2 Loa loa | reverse complement strand
TATATATATATATATATATATATATATATATATATATATATATATATATATATATATATATATATATATATATATATATATGTACTCATACAGCTTAGTTTTTAACTTTCCTTTTAATTTTTGAATGAATTATGCTAAAACTCGACAGTGATGCGTTTAAAGCTGATATATTAATTGCAAAGAATACCTAAATCAGCAGAAAATTTCTAAAAAAGCGTTCAGTAGAAGCCAAATTAATTTGCGTAATAGGAAAATGATGTATAGCATACAAAAGTGGGCGCGTCGCTTGAAAATAAATTTTGGTTGGAGGCTGTTTTCTACTGCATTGCTTAAATGAATCTCAACTGTTAAGAGAAAATACAAGGAATTAATGATCTCCAAAAAATGACGCCATCTAAGATTCCTCGGATTCCCATATCGGTGTGCATTTAATAAATGAATGTAGAAATATGAACTAAAAATCAACAAATAATCGATGCATAATACAACTGGCTAAGTAATTTATGGTATAAATAGTGCTAAGTATAGTGAAAAGAAATATAATAACCAGATTGATTAAAAACCAATGAAAGCAAGCACATAAGTATGCAGTATGTTCACAAATTTACAAAACACGGCTAGCAGTAAAAATGGTAGACACATCCTCGACAATACTTTTGTTGCCATCTGTTGGTGAGAGGGCTGCATTTGGCTCGAGAATGACACTTTCAGCAAGCATATCCCTCTGAGAAAGATAACTGTTCCGAGATAATAATGAGAGCCGATTATCCACAACCTAAAATCATTTCAATAAATTTTCAAATGTTTCTGATTTCTGTCTGGATCTAATCTTTTTTCACCCTTATTCCAACTTGGAATAAACTGGTGCCTTGTAACTCTCTAGTTTGTTTTTCTAAACTCAAAAAAAAGGAACGCATTTAAAATACCGATATCAAAGTTACTCTTAATCCCAATTCGAATGCATCACGATCATAGAAACCATAACAAGCATCCTCGGAAGCTGTGGATTTACATTTCTCTTCGTTTATGAATTTGCATTTCGTAAAAGTAAACCCATTAAAAGTAAAATTCGCACATTTCATATCTTCATATCTAAAATTCTCCAGTTTAAATAAATATTTGCTGCAAACAAACATATAGGAACAACGTCAAGATTAAGAAAAATGAATCAAATATTTACAGAATACAATGATATCCACTATCTCTGCTGTTCCCTCAAATTCCTATTACCTTTTAAGTCGGCGTCTTTGTGCCTCTTCACCCCAAAGTAACTGAACATAATACTGAGTATTTCCTGCTACCGACGGCATTGAAAACGAAGAAAAAGGAAATGAGCGGTTTGAATTACCATTACTTTCTTCGCTACAGAAAGAAGGAACTTCAATAGCGAACTTCTGTAAATTTAATAAATCACATTTCTGAATAAAGTGATAAAAATCAAAGGAATCGACATTAATATTTAACACTTAAAACTGCACTTGAATTACCGGCAATCGAAATCAAAATGAAACATCAAATTGGTAATAGCTCTTAGATTTCTACATGTTCTGTTCAGAAAGAAAGCTTGAAAGAATCACTTGTTTACTGCGATGCAAAATGGAAACGCAGTCCGATGGCACAATAGTGCATCGACCGACAGCTTTTTTTGTTTCTTTATTCACTACAGCAACACGCACAAATGCATCTCTGGAAATTAAAAATAACAACAAAAGAAAGAGAATATTTCAGTGAGTTTCGAATAAAAAAAATCCTTGATATTTTAGTGCAAGAAGAACATGGCTAAAAGTCAACTTTTTGACTGGACACATGGTACTAGTTGCAAGAAGAAAAAAGGATGTCTACAGATAATTGAAAATAATTCAAATGAACCAAGAATGTGTCGCTAGAAATTGAATTGTAAAAGCAACAAGAATCACGGATCACGATGAAATAGGTTGGGAGGTCAATTTCGAATAAAAGATAGTGTAAAAAGGTAGGCAATATTGCTTATAAAAAATATAGAAGAAGTACTGCAAATAGAATACCTTAGACCCTTATTTTCAACCTCGAAACTAATATTTGTAACTCCTTGAGTCGTCAGAACAAATGAGCCATCACGCAGCATAGTCAGTCCAGACTGTGTCAGAATCCGTAAAGCAGCAACACCACCACTTCCAAGTAAAGGAATCTAAATTTTAAATCCAGATATTTGCCGCATTTTTCAGACTTTTGATCCTCAAATAAATCTTGATATCTCAGTGGAAAAGGAACAAAAATGTTAACAGAATGCAATAAAGAATAAGCACTCACGGAATAATTAATGTGCTCTGCGTTGAGAACTCTGATAGTCAGAGTATTCTGAAAACAAGCTCCAAAAGGAGGTTGAAATATGACATGAACCAAATGGATTTCTTGAGGCTTCAACACAATAATGCCCTGCTCTAGTAACTATAAAAATATACTTCAGTTTTAGGGATCCTCTTCGATTACTGAAAGGATTAAAGGATATTTGTTAGTTCCTGTGATGCAATAATAATTAAATAGTAAACAACAAATGCCGATAAAGTTCATATCTGAGAGTAATAATTACATACTTCATATCCTCTACTCATGCTATGTAACTGTAGCCTGAGATTTAGCGATTTCGAACTGATATTTCGCAATCTAACTGTTCTATTTACACGACACTTGACATCGACAAATCCAAAATAAACAAAAGACTGATCACATGATAGAAATTTGCCTTGACTTTCCGCATCGGTGTGCCGAAGTGAGCTTCAATAAATCCACACGTGAACATAAATAAATAACATTCAAACTGGCGCTTCGCCTAATTATCAAATACTACAGTACTTTGAAAGCTTAAAAGTTTATATCTGAGAGTAATAACCCTGGGTTATAATTACCGATACAATTTCATCCTTCGCATTTTGAACATTTCATTACTTGATGAGAAGATAAAATTAACTTCAAATCTCAAAAACTAAAGTCACTTCTAAGTATTAGACCATTATATCTATGTATATTTTTATGAAAGTTATTTGACCAACTGATCATAGGGATGCGAAATAGCAGACCCGACTGAAATATGGAAAACGATAGCTATAAAATATTTCTGTTACACAGACTTACCAATCATTGTGCACTTTCAGACTATCACTTTTCCACATCGTTTTTAAGATTGGTGGCAAATTTCCTGGAGTATTACTACTCTCCCGCAATAAATCCAGCTCTTGTACAGTTTTTAGCTTCTTCGTTTTATTGGTTATTCCTGAACGGTCATGTCTGGTAATCACTGGAAAGATTAAGTCTTATATTCTTGCCAATCTCAATCATGAATGCCATACATACCGAGACTTTGAAATTCTTAAGTTAAAATTTAAAATTTTGCCACAACCCATGAACACAAGCAGAAAAGGGTAAAAGGATATGACTGACTCATATGACCAGTTTTTCATAAATGAAAGAAAAAATACCAACCTTTGTGCATTTGTTTATGATCATTAGTATTAGATATCTTATCTACACTATCCAGTACATCAGCTGACTCTTCACACCTTTTCAAGGAACGTTTTACTTGGTCTAAAACAATCGGTACGTCATCAGTGAAACAGATACTTTTCACTACCCTAGCATTCCGGTTTGAAACAGAAACAAACTGAGAGGATCATTCAGAAGTTGAAACTGAAATCAAAAACTTCCATTCACGTGCCTACTCATAAAACTGAATGCAAAAAAAAAGGTTTCCGAACCTCAACAAAAAAAGAAAAAAACGCTATACATTTCTATATCAAATCATAACAGAAGCACAAATTTCTCTAAATGGCAATCGAAAGTAGAGATGGTTTACTGAAACTTAAAATCTCAAAACCTCCCAACATAAAATATGTAGACAGACCATTTGTCCCAGGTCGTTCTCCTGCAACTATTTCAGGAAACTTCAGCTTCAGACGAGGGCGTGCTTTAGCTTGTAGCAATGCTTCAACGAGTGCATCATCATTGTCAAAATTTTCCTTCTGTAGGAAACATTTTATAATATGCTTTCTATTCATGACATCATTTCAACTGGAATTAAAGCAATCTTCAATTGAACAGCAACCTCAAGAACTCTGTCGATGGCAGAACTACTTAACGATGGTTCTTCCACGACCTTTGACATTCTGCGGGGCATCGTGAAAGGACCACTGAACTTCAAATTCATCCCACGAACTGATTTAGGTGAAACTGTTTCCGGATAAATTGACGAAATGCAATTTATACTCAAATCTCGAAGCGAAGTGTCTGTTGCTGAAACATATAAACTGATCAAATAACTATAGCTTAAAATATATCTTCGGTATTGCGAAATTTTCGCTTCCAGCAAATCTAGGAAATTAAAGCTTATTACCATTTAGAGAATTATCATTTACTTCACTATATCCCAAAAAGATCTAAAATTATGAGCATGTATTGGGAATAGAAAAAAGATCAGATAGAAGGCAAAATAATTCTTATTTCTGATAGCCTGGGAAACTTCAGTAACCGTTAAATTCCGCAATTAATAGAAAATGCCATATGATATTTACATTTAGGTGTAGACATTTTGGGTCCACCAGAATTCTGCTTTGGTTCATTCTTTCTCTTCAAGTGTCGCACATATGAGAAGGTACCTGGTGGTGTGCTTTCAATATCCTGCCTTGCTTCTTTTCGAGTAGTAGACAACGTAGCGGGTATTAAATGAGAATCCGTCATGTCTTTGAATAAAAATAGTTTATTATTTCCAAAAACGGAACCCTGTTTTCTTCATTTCAAAACAATCACAATGAACTATTTTAACAAAAGATTCCTAATATATGCAAATTAATTATTTTTTCTTATTATATTGATTTAAGGCCAGTGTAAGATACCATTTAATAAATACAATTCACTTTGAAGGGTCAAGACCCATGTTTTCCTTTCCATACGACGCGAGCTTATTTTTCGTGCCCAAGGGGAGGTTAAAATGCCAAAATAGATAAGAGTTACACTGGTATTGTACCTGTAGCTTCTGCGTTGCTATGGTTATAAATTCGATAGTCATATCAAAATTTTCACGAATTCCACCAAAATGAACTGCATTAATGATTAGAATTTAATAAATTTCTATTCGTAAAGGAGACATACTGAAAGCAGCAAGTTCATCGACGCAAATTTTTGGTGATGGTGGGGGCGAACGATGAATAGATGGTTCCCAACTATTCTCTTTCTCCATATACGGTTTATTAAAACGGAAGTCATCTTGTGCCAGCTGTTTGTGCTTATAAAATGATTCCTGATCATGCTGCAGCTTCTTAATGCCTGGAAAAAAAAATTAGAAGCAAATTTAATTTACTTCATAGAAGTGAATACTAAAACAGTAAATTAGTAAATAAATGATAAGCTCAAGAAAGTGTGAGCTTCACGATTAAAGTTGTGAGAAACATTCGAAAGAATTATGTCAATAAGTATATGGTCAAATTCATCTAATGGTAACAAGATATCTACTTGATCTAAAACACAATCGTCTCCTTTTCAACACTATCAAAAGAATGAAATTATTAAGAAGTCCCATATAGTTCTGAACATGATGATGACAAATGGTGAATTATAAATAATTCGAGAAGTGATACCTTTCCAATAATGTTTCTAAGATATCTCCCAGAGAATGTGGATAATCTATTATGTATAGAGGACCGTAGTCAAGGTCATAATACTTGCCTTCTTCTCCACCTTTAAACAGTGGACTTTCCTCTATCACATTCACATTTTCACCACTTAGTTCCCCTCTTAACCCAGGTCCGAAAACTGAATCAACATATGCATTCTTTCGTGCACCAATTTCGTTTCCTTAATACAATTAACCATAAAAGAATATGTTATCCAGATTTAAAACAGTATAAAAATAAAATTAAAATTGACTTCTGAAAGCTATGGAACCGTTCTCAAAAAAATTGGGAGGAGAAACGATTAATATTGTAATATAACTTTTCGGAAGACCTCCAAAACCAACAACCTTTACAAAATAATATATAACCTTCTGTCACAATATTTGACTCCTCTGCTATAGTCGACAGCCTCGGTGGCAAATGATTTGTAATTGTTGCTTCATTTAATTTTTCTTGCTGCATGACTGCATGGTCTGAAATACATTATTATGGATTATTAGATTATTATTATGGATTATTATGGATTATTAGATTTTCATGGATTTGTTATGCCCACAAATATTGGAAGACGGCAAAAACAATAAAAACCTTGAAGTCTCCCTCTGTGGATATATTCTTGGGAAGTAGGCTTTTTAGAATACAATTATTGATTATGGACAATGACAACTATCGACAACGACACTACTTTACTTTAATGGCAATTAAACATAACAGTGATATAGCATACATTAATAATAAGTTGAGTTGTGAAATCATGCTACCAACTTATGTGATATTTACCACCTTGAAAAATTAATTTTATATACAACTGACCATCAATGTAGAGATCGTCTTCGTAAATGGATAATTTCTCGTCCATTTCCGAATCAACGTCATCGAAACGATCTTCTTGTATCTCCCATGAGGAAGAACTCATCACTTAGGAACTTCCACCTGATTGCTGTACTGTCAACAGCGGAAAATAACAGGGTAAGAAATAAGGCACTAAACTCCACAAGACGTTAGTGTCAACAATGAAAATAAATAGGACTTCTCACAAGATTTTGAATTTAAATTTATGCAACGAAATATGCAAATATTTGGGACATAAGGTGCTGGAAATGAAGAAACGTTTAACATTTAAGCCTGAAACACGGAGGCTTGTGGTGTATGTTTACTGTCTAATAATTATCATTATTAGGGAGGGTGATTAGAAAATGAATTAGATTTCTGTCTAAATAATTTGACTGTCAAAGATTTAATGCGCGCACGATGCCAAGATTTCATATCGTAACATACGACAATCTGTTGGATCAACTTTGATTGAGCGGAATTACCAGCGGCAAGTATCCGTAATTAAGCAAGTTATACCATAAACTACTCCACTATTAATAACACTATAATTACCACAGTACGAATTCATTAAAACGCTTATCAAATGAATAAGAAAAGACTTTGAAATATTTGAACTATTTTGATTCTCCCCAATAAATTCAGTTCAATATAAAGCTTACATTTACATGGAAGACTTCACACATACATAAACACACTTAACCTTACACCCATAAAAAACGCAAAAAATTTGGAACGCTTCACGAATTTGCGTGTCATCCTTGCGCAGGGGCCATGCTAATCTTCTCTGTATTGTTCCAATTTTAGTATATGTTCATCGAAATGAACACATCGTCATCATTCTCTCTTCTATACATGCAATACCAATTGATGTGCATTCAATTGAGAGTGAGATGAAGACAGCTGTTTTAGAAAATAACATTGGTTAACAAGAGAGGACAGTATGACAAAGACTTGTCTCTTTCTATTAAAGAATTATGCTAGCAGTATGTCAATTTTCAAAAGAAATGGCTGCGATTTCCAGATAATAACTACGTAAATCGCGGGATGTGTTGTGGATCTTACAGATTGTTTGACAAGATCATTAGCAGAGACTAAGCGTTACATCGTGAAATATCCGGTACATTTGGCAAATCGCTCCATGAAATGCTCCGTGGATTTGTGGTTTGGTCCATTGCATTTCGTCTCGTTTAGTTTCTCGGGTGAATGGTCCCGGGAGTTCTTGTTGGTTGCTTTTGACTGGGATGAGACTCCATGAAGCATTATATTTAGTTAGGTATTTATGAACATTTCTTCTGCATTTCGTTATCCATATTGGTGTATAAAGGAGACATCATTTTGCTTGTTTGTATTTGGGAAATACTCAATATAAGTACCGGTAATAATTACATTTGAGCAGTATTTTTTTCTGTATTGTGTTACCCTTGTAATACTGTTCTTCCGAAAGTTTGACTTCAGATATTTCTATATCAGATGCGCTTGAAAGTAGTGTATTTGTCGCGCTTGTGTAAACGAAGTTTCAGTTGTTCTCGGCTAGCACGAACAAACAAACAGTGGTGTGCACCACCGCAAACTTTTGAACTTGATGGTAAGTCTCACTTCAAACAACTAATTTTAAAGTTTTTTGTGACTTTGTAAGTTTGCTGAGCATTACAATTAGAAGATGTGTATGTGAATGGTAATAATGGTCAGATTTATTTGAAATAGAAAGTATATTGAGTCTTCAATCTTTTATTCGAGGAAGAAGATTAATGTATTGCGACTGTTTTTTTCAGGAATATCATTATCGCCCGATGAAAAATGGAATTTATCGCCAGCTGTATTACGAACATTGCAGAGACGTTTGCTTTTTGAAATTGACAATCCACTCTGTCTGCTCAAACAACGTATTGTCAATTTTATTTATGGAAAGTATCAAGTGAAAGGTGGAGTTGCATAGATTTCGGTCAATAATTATTTAAAGAAGCGATCGTTAAAAGAATGATTGATGCTGTAATAATAGGTCAAACCTATATTTTTATCAAGTTAACAAGCGTTCTTTATGCACTAAGCAAAAAGGGATAGGTGATTACTGGACAACTTAATCATTAATTGATTTTTTATCAGTGATGACAAAGTTTTAGGTGGAATGTCTCCGCAGTTTGCAGTGGTTGATAATCAGCCACGAATAGTTTCTATATTTGACAATTTTGATTCCTTGCTTGTACCTACAAATCATGTCAGTCGGAGTGTCCAGGATACTTATTACATCAACAAAGATTACTGCTTAAGGGCACATACATCGGCGCATCAGCATTCTCTGATCAGTCAAGGTTTATCTTAAATCTGTTTTCCGTTGTTAAGTATGCTTCTTTTAAATTTTCATCAGAAAAATAGAAAAATGCAAGTCTCCTTTATTTTAATCTTTTAAGTCTACACGCTTTATCCATGCCAAAATTTCTTGCCGGAATCACTTCAGCTATTTTATTAATTCCTTCCAAAATCCATCTATTTATTAAAGCTGAAATGCGGACCAGTGATTTTAAGATTTCAGGTCTAGATAACTTTCTTGTGATCGGTGATGTGTATCGACGTGATGCAATCGATAGCCTTCACTTCCCATGTTTTCATCAGATAGAAGGTGTGCGCTTGTTTACTGCTGCTGAGCTGTTTGACGATTCATTAAGTCGACATCCGGTAAAACTTCATATGTTGTCTGTATTCTAGAATTCGTCTAAAATTCGTCCTCAGATCTTTTCATTTGATTGTGCGTAAAAAACTGCCTGTCTCAATTAAAGTATTACTACATGAGAAAAATAGATATATTAGTGTACAGAATTTCAGAAACCACTTTTTACGAACGATAGAAGAACTGCAAAGAAACAGGGACAGCATACGAATAATGTTGCAGAATGTTTAATCAAGGATTTAAAGGTTTCAGTGTTAATTAAAATCACAAAGAAAATGTTTGGCATTTTCTTTTGTCTAATGAACTTTAATTTTATCGTGAAGCCATTAGTGGCGCATCATACTTTCTTTATTTTTTCGTGCATTTTAAGGCAACTTTGGAGACTCTCTGCCATCACATATTTGGCACTGAATATGACATGAGATGGGTTAATGCAGATTTCCCATTCACATATCCATCATTTGAACTTGAAGTTTATTATGAAGACAAATGGATAGAAATTCTTGGTTGTGGTATTATGGAGCAAGATCTTTTGAAAATGGCTGGCATTATGGATAAAGTTGGTTGGGCATTTGGTTTGGGCCTTGAAAGACTTGCTATGGTAAGACTCACTGATTTTAATGTACGACATGCAGTTCATTTTTTCGAAATGATTTGTCATTGTTCTGCTTTTGGTTTTTGGCAGAATGCATTTGGTTACTTCTTAATCTTTTTCTAGAAAGAGAGATAAAAAGATATATATTTTTGCCTGGTTGGCTAATTTCGTCCTTTGCAGGCTGTATACGGGATTTCGGATATTCGGTTATTTTGGAGCCGTGATTCAGGATTTTTGACACAATTTGCTGGAAAATCTCCCAGTGAAAATTTCAAATATGTACCTGTTAGTATTCATCCGCCAGTACTGTATGATCTATCATTTTGGCTTCCGGCGGGTGTTGATCCCGAAGAGATGGCTGCTGAAACTTGCGATTTGATACGTTCCATAGGTGATCAACTTATTGAACAGGTAAGTCTATATAAGCGTTGTCTGGTAAATATTTCTTAGAAAAAACTCATAGCTTGATTTTTGGTGACTTATTAGCCTTTATTTGACCATTCATGACTACATCTTTTTCCCCACGTAGAAGTTTGTACTTCCAAATGAAAGTTCTATTCGCTATAGGTCAAAATAATTGATACATTCGAGCACCCAGAAACAAAGAGAACTAGTCAGACCTATCGTTTGATATACCGAAGCCATGAAGAAGCTTTGAAGAAAGAGGAGGTGAACCAAGTTCATTTTAAAATCAGACAAAAAATTGTTGAAAATTATGGCGTTGTATTGCGGTGATGATTTTATCTTTGTTCTCAAATCTTTCAGGGAAATGTATTGTGTTATCGCACTGCAAATGAAATGAAATGCAGTACACATTTCAATCTTTGTAATGCGATTAATACTGTAACATACGAGCTGTTTTGTTTTGGATTAACTTTCAATTGGGATGATTCAGTAGATTTTGAAATAAATTAAATGCGACAAAATTTTAGCGTGAAAAATCGAAAACATTGGAAAGCGTCACATTTGGATGTGATAGTATATACGAAGGGATATTTAGGCTATTTTAGACATATTTCTTCATTAAGTAAGTGTGATATTGCATTAACTGCCACAGATATACATCTGGATATAAAGATACTTTCTGTTATTGCTTTTTCGTTTTTGATATTTATGCTGTGTGAAGCGAATGTTAGTTATTATCTCTTAAAATTAATAAAAGTCTCGTTGCGGACTGATGTTTGTATACATATTTGCATACAGTGCTGAAATGCGCAGTCAGAATTATCGTTTGTTAATTTTGCGAAATTATACGGTCGTGATTTGATCATTATTTTAGAGGGCTGTCATGAATGTAAAGTCGATTTTTGAGTACTGAACTCAATTTTTCCAGTTCAGGATGTACGGGTTTTTTGAGATTATCATTATTAAAAAATTTGTAGGTAATAGATATGTTGGTAATTAGTAATCTTTACTGTCTCGAAAGGGAAAGCGAGCTGTCTTGTTTGTAATTAATTATATGATTTTTCACGTAAGTTTCAGTTTGTCTTAGTTCCCATAAGGTGAATAACTTGTTTATAACAGTATATTTTCATTTCCTACCATCATTTTTTGCCTTTTTATTAGATAATAATGAAATGGTGATGATTTATCCACGAAATATTTGCTTATGCTTGCGAAAGTATTCATATTGTTCTAGTAAACATGCCTCAGTTCAGGACAGCAAAAGGTTACTGAACCATATTTATTTAGATTCGATTGGTTCGTTGTTACTAGGTATAGTAATTATAGCTGTATAAATGAACTGGCTTATATAAGTATCCGTTTCTCATTACTTATTGCTAGTTCACAGTTTCTGATTTGACTAGAAATAACCATTTTAAAACATTCTTTTTCAAAAAATTAGAATTACAAAAAAAATGGTTTAATATAGAAGTACTTCCTTCGACATAGATGCTGTGATAAAGAGCCATGAAAAATGGATAGAACGTGCTGCGACAATGCAAGCAAACGAATCAGATCCCAAAATTTATCGGTAAGATTAATACTGTTTTCGTCAAATCTGTTAATATTCTGGGTTTTACAATTTAACGAATGAGATTTTACTAATTTAAAATGTTTTTCTTTTCCTTATAATTTAAGGATGATTCTACCTCCTCCAAATGTTACCGGCAATCTTCACCTTGGCCATGCTTTAACGGTAACTGTTGAAGATGCCATGTGTCGATATCGACGTCTCCAGGGAAAACAAGTATGTGATATGTAGCTGAGTTGTGAACTGATTAGGTTGTGTTCAACTGAAATGAATATTTGTTCAAAACTATTCCGATTTTATAGAAATAGACAAATAACTTTGTCTATGATTCCTGTCACTGCATAATTTTCAGGTAATATGGTACCCTGGATTTGATCATGCAGGAATCGCTACGCAGGTAGTTGTTGAACGAAAGCTGTGGAATGAGAAAAAACTGCGAAGGCATCAGGTCACACAACATGATTTCCTGGAATTATGTCGACGATGGAAAAACGAGTGAAGTTTTTTTAAACAGTTGTTTTGTTGGTGTAAATTGTAAGTAATTCGTAAAATGAAGTTTAGTTTATCAAAGTTTATATTCTTAATAGAAATTTGACCATGATTTTATGTTTTAGGCGTGTGGCCGATATGTCAAAGCAATTGAAAGCTCTTGGTGCAATACTTGATTGGCGTAATATGTACTACACATTAGATGATGTGAATGGATTTTTTGCCTTTTATTTTGATTTAGTAAATATGTTTGCGGCATTCGTGTTATCTTTTTTGTTTTAGTGTGATTGGTTTCAAGTAGACATTAGAGTAGGCAGAAAATATTTATTCGAAAACAACGACTGCAAGTTTAGAATAAAACACTAATAAAAGATCATTAGGTTATTTAGATATGAAAGATTGACTGAAATGTTATTTTTGAAAGTATCATGTATTTATTTTGATCTATAGCTCTTAAATTTAGTAATCTTTTTGAATATGTATAAATTTTGGAGCTATTTTTTTTGATATTTTCTCATTTTTAGAGATTTTCTGAAGCAGTTACGGTTGCATTTTGTCAGTTATACAATGATAGTTTAATATTCAATGATTTAAGAATGGTCAACTGGTGTCCGACTTTAAGGAGCACTATTTCCGATCAGGTACACTTCTGCATTACTTCACAACTGATCTGCATTCAGTGCAATTTGTGTATGTCACCATACAGAAAAATGTATATATAAATATTTTTAGGAGGTTGATATTGTAAATGTTGGAAAGAATGATTATTTTTTGTTGAATAAATCTGGTTTGAAAAGGAAACATGTCAAAGTAGGTGTTATGCATCGAATTCGTTATGAACTTTTGGATGAAAACAGGTCGGATTTCATTCCATATTTCAATAGTTTATTGCTTTTATCCTTATAATTATTACTTTTCAGACGAATTCGTAGAATAAAATAAATTCTGAAACATAACTTATATTGGCAAAATAATTATGTAAGTATTTTCAGCTCATCTGGAAGTAATTACTTAGAAGTAGGAACAACAAGACCAGAAACGCTGTTTGCTGACTGTGCCTTAGCTGTCAATCCAAATGATGAACGCTATGTGAAATATATTGGCTTGCGTGTTCGACATCCTTTGCTTCCCAATCGTACATTACCTATTTTAGCTGATGCAACAGTACAAGCTGAGAAGGGTACAGGTGGTGATTTTGAGATATTGTGTTCCGTACTTAAATTCGTAAAATGTAACTCGAGTTTATTAGTAAGAGTTATCGAAAGATTATTATTTAGTTTATGTTTCCGTACTTAAATTCGTAAAATGTAACTCGAGTTTATTAGTAAGAGAGTTATCGAAAGATTATTATTTAGTTTATGTCTATAAATATATTGATTAAATTTACAAATTTGTTAGTCATACCGTTGGTTCCTTCAGAAATTTTTGTTGACTTGGTTTTGTTGTATTTATCGAGGAGTTCTTTTCCTTTTTTTTTCAGGTGTTTTAAAAATAACACCGGCCCACAATTTTACTGATTTTGCTATTGCTAGGAGTCATGCAAATCAGCTATCTAAGGAAGATTTCAATCGATCTTGTATCGATGAATCTGGTTGTCTCATAAATGCAGGCGATTTTAATGGAATGGATCGATTTGAAGCTAGGAATAAAGTAATTCTGATTTGTGTGGAATACCTCCGGATTTTTGAAAAACATGAGTGATATCGAAATTCAAATTTAGGTTGTATCAAAATTGATTGCACGTGATAAATATGGTGGGACGATGCCTTACTATGAACAACAACTAAGGGTATGTAGTCGAACTGGTGATATTATCGAACCAATGGCTAAGAAACAGTGGTTCATGGATTGCGCTAGTATGAATGATAAAGCTCTTAGATCTATTGAACAGGGTTTGGTATGTCATTTATTCACAGTTTATTTGTACAATTTTGATTGACTTTGCTGTAACTCCGAAGTTTTGATGCTTGATAAATCTGAAAGTATTGACTTTACAATTTCCTCTGCCTTCTGAGATGAATTCTTTTTCGTTTCATCTATTGCAGCTTACTGTAACTCCGAAATACATGCTGACACATCTGGAAAATTGGTTGAATAAAAAAGAACCGTGGTGTCTGAGTAGACAGCTTGATTGGGGTCAGCGAATACCGGCATTTCGTTTCGATTCCAATAGGTTTGATTTGAATTTGAAATATGCACCAAATTGTTGTGCGAAGCGGCAACATTTCCATAAGTTTCTCAAGAAAGTCATTCTTTTAGCGATTGGATTGTGGCTCCAAATAAGATTGAAGCGTTGCGTATCTGTGATAAAAAAAACACTGGAATGAATTTGGAACAAGACAAAGATGTCTTGGATACATGGTTTTGTTCGTCACTTATCCCTATCATTTTGTTTGGTAAATATTTAGTTGATTTCATAGTTGTGAAATTTCTCACAGATTGGGGATCACATACTTATCAGAGGTTTCTAAATTTTAGAGAAAAGAAGGCATCATGCATTTACAGGTTGGCCAAAAAACGAATTGATCATATTCCATTATCTGTGCTGGAAACTGGATACGACATTGTTGGGTTTTGGGTTGCGCGAATGGTTACAGTTTNTCANAGGTTTTTTTTTTTTTTTTTTTTTTTTTAAAGAAAAAACACTGCAATATTATTCTATAATTTTTTTTTTGAAAAGAAATCTCTACTTTGTTTTATAAATCGCACACCAATATGAATAAAAGATTTTCATGTTTTCACAGATGTTTCACAGATATCACCGAAATGAATTTTTAGTTTAACGGGTTATTTGCCTTTTCCAAAAGTGGTATTGCATGGCTTAGTTCGTGATGAGAATGGAAAAAAGATGAGTAAATCGTTGGGAAATGTAATCGATCCAACGGATATTGTTGATGGTATTTCAATTCAGAAAATGTTGGATCGTCTTGACAAAAGTATTCTTTCGGAGACGGAAAAAAGTGAGCTCGCTTCATAAGAGCTGTAAGATAATCTGTTACTTATACTTTTATGTTATAATTGTTACTTCTACTAATGATGACGACTCTACAAATAGCGAAAACTACGTTTACTAATGTCAGGTAATTTCGGAAAAATTTAGAAACGGCAGCAAATTCGCTGAAATCTCGATTTCCTGAAGGCATTCCCCGATGTGGTCCGGATGCTTTGCGTTTTGCTTTACTCCGTCATGATCTTGGTGCTATGGATATCAATATCGATGTTGTACAAACCGCTGAAGAAGGTTTAAAGTGAGAAAACAACTTCATTTTACCACATATCTAATATAAATTAAAAATTTCACTTAAACACTAGAAAATTTAGATTTTGCAATAAGCTATGGAATCTTTGTATCTATGCTGAAGAGATATGGCGAAATTGTTACGAAGTTTCGGACCAAGCCTGCAGCAATCGTATTGAAGTTAGTTACCCTCTTATTTAATTTTCACATCTAACATCTGTAGTGATATTCAAAATTCTTCGCTATAGCAGAAGATGGAAGAAGTCAGTATAAAACATACGATTTAATTTACTGTTAGGATTTTTAAGCCGAGAGAATGATCCTTATCATGCAAAATTAATTCCACTACGAAATTTTTTTAATCAGTCAATGATTGTAAAGGTTATACCATTTCCCAGAATATTTCTTTTCAGGATTGCTGGATAAGAAGCCGTTTGGAAAGTTCTTTAATGATAATGGCAATAAAAATGGATTCAGATTGTCCTCATTTAGCGCTCAATGCACTACACAAATTTCTTTACAATGATTTATGTGATGTTTACATCGTGAGTTTCTTATTTTTGCTGAGATAGATTTATGTTAAATCTGAGTTCCAGAAAACCCGGCAAACATTTCTTACAGTCCTTGTTCGATTCTCCGAAGTTCTAAACGCACAGAAAACTAATAATTTCCGCCTTAGTCTTCGTTTTGAAGAAGTAAGCTTTAATTGAAACAAATAGCAGATCTTTCTGTCAGCAGCATTGTTCAGGAGACAACAAAGAAAGCATTATGGTTGAAAGACTACCCGAGACTGAAGGTAGTTGCTGAAGTTTTGCATGATGTTATCGAAAAATCGTTGTTTCATCTTTCGATTTTCATGCCCTTTGTGAGCCAGTATCTTTTTGATCGCATTAAACGAGGAAAAGAAAACAGTTCTTTTGTTGCTAGCCCAAAGATGGTAATTTTACTTGCTTTTGTCTCATTTTCATCTTGAAGTCTTTTGTTTTCAGTTCTTCCAAACAGCTATTTCATAATTTTTAACCTAATGTATTAGAATACTTCAATTTTCAGGATTTGAAATCTTGTCGAATCGATAAAAAACTTGAAAACGATATGTCTTTTGTTTTGGAGGTAGTTAAAGCTATAAGGTCTATCCGAGCACAATTTCGAATTTCTGTAAAAAATACTTTACAAGGTATGATTTTCAAAAAAATTGTATTTCGCTTCATGGTTATTTCCCTGTGTTGTTCAGTCCTTTGGGGGCTTCCCAGTATTGATATTGACAAGTTGTTTGTCTTTTTTTTCTCAGATATAAACTTTCGTGTTTCATTTATTTTTAGTAGCTTGCTACGGAGGGAACTGCGACCTGAAAAATTTCCAGTCTCTTATTCAAGAACTTTGCAACGTCACACTCTCGTCGGCAGTTGCAGAAGAAAACAGTAATTGCAGTCTGCCTTTTCCTGTGCATGGTTATTCAGCTGTAGTCCATGTTACTATTGTGGTGCGTGAAGTAGAGCTCCTGAAAGATTACGAAATAAATCGAATTCTGATTCTTCTCTTTAATGTTACACTCTTTGATTAAAGAAGGTTATAAAAAAATTTAGCATTAATTTCTTCACTTTCATTTTGCAGGGTGATTATGGTTTTTTGGTCAAGGAAGAATTATTGAGGCGATTGCAGAAGGCAGAAAAAAGGAAAGGGCAATTTTTATATCAAATTGGCAAGCACGAGAGATTAGCCAGAAATGCATCCAGAGATGATTTAATGGAAAGATACCAGCGGAAAATTTCTCGGGTAATCCATGAAAGCAAAATATACGTAATGTAAATCCTAAAGGTTTGCAAAATCTTGCACCTTTCCCGGTTTTTCAGACCTTTAGGATTTGCATTACTTTTTTTTCTGTTTAACATATCACAGAGTTTTGCTCTTTGTGTTTTTGTTTTTTTATCGATGACGTATAATGATTTATTTCAGGAGCATTGGAATTCACTTCCCCTCCTTATGTCTTTCAGCAATTTCATTTGTAGTTAGCCTACTAACAACTGATAATCTCATCTGGCCTTTCATGAATTAGATTGCCTGCTTTGTAGAGGTTCTCATCACATAATCTTTTTGCTATCATAATTTTATTCATAATTTATTAATTCTCTTTATTATAGGCATAATTTTATTCCTTCATTATTCATTACAGGCAAATGCAGTGGTGAATGGTATGACCGAGGAAATCTCAAAATTAGGAGCTTTAATCAAGAAATTAGAAACATTGTGATTAAACATCACTGTTTGAAATAGTAATATTTATATAAGGGAAAATGTACTGGGCCATTAATCTTTCTTTGCTTATCCAATAAGTTATAAATTTCTTAAATCGTTCTTGTTCATTATCAATTGTTTCAAATTTATTCTGCTCAGTCTTCTGTACTGTATGTTTTAAATAGAGGAATGGGGATCGATTGCATTTTTTCTTTAATATTTTTTTTATTTTTACTTTATTGCATACAATTGTAACTTTGAACTAAACGACTTTGATTACGTTTTCGATTTTTTTGATCTTCATGATCCTAAGTTGCTACTTGGCTGGTCAGTCAATTAAATTATTATTGGTTACAATTCCTGAAAAAGATTTAAATGGAATCAATTGTAGTCTTATTTCCATAACTGTGTTGATTTGTTTATACCACTTAGTTTAAAATTAGTAAAAAACTCATAAGTAATTTCACTTTATGTCTTCATGCATTAACATTGCATTGTCTTCCGGCACCCCTACTTTGCTTGAATTTGAATTTTCCCTTTTAAATTTGAATGTTTTGGGATATAAAGATTTGCTTAAGACTTTGGTCTTCGGTTGCAAGCGATGGGCGGAAGCAAACGACTTTCAGAATGGCTTCTGATAGGAGTATGTGTGCTGCATATAATAATGGCACCCTATACAAAAGTTGAAGAGAGCTTCAATGTACAAGCTATTCATGACATCTTGTATCATCGGTTGAATTTTACCGAGGTAAAATATTGCGACCTTTTTTGAACAAGAGATCTTTGTACTTATAATTTGTATGAGGCATATGAGTTACCAGTCATATGTTTCTTTTTAAATGATTTTTAATGATGCCACTGTTTTTTTTTAATGATAGTTCAGTTGTGCAGTAAAGCTTTGTTTATATTAAATCTTATGTGGATGCATTTCAACACAAGGAAGTTTTCCTTTACATCACTAGCAATAAGCGAGTTGTTCATTTGATAATCATCACTAAGATAACTGCTGCTGTAAGAACATCAGTTATGATTACTTCACCGAAGTAGTAACTTTTTCAAATTCCGAGTCACCAGTGTCATGTTATATTAAAGAGATTTGTGGCAATTTTGAAAAATGTAGGTCCTTTGTGAGATTTTACTTGTCTGGATTTCTGGATTTTAATTTCAGTATGACCATCACGAATTTCCGGGAGTGGTACCACGTACTTTCATGGGTGCTATAGCAGTTTGTGCTCCACTTTTTCCTGCAGTCAGTTATTTCAGATGGAGTAATACTGCAAAGCGTTGGATTTTGTACGGCAGTTCGTTTCATGCTTTATTGATATTAGTAATGTTTCGCTTTATTTAATAGATTGTGATATATATAATTGATGATTTACTGTTCATCGTCTTGAAATTTTGTAAAATATCTCTAAAAAAACAGTACTGTTTTTCAAAAAGAGCATATTCTAGTGAGACTTATGCTTGGTCTAACAGTTATATTCGCATTTGGTCATTTTGCTAAAGAAATAGACAAGAAGTTTGGCAAATTGTCAGGGGATTTTCTGAGGTACTTTTCTTTTGTCACACAGATTATACTTTTAGAATTCAAATTTTGATTTAGTAGGAAACTTATTGGCTACTTCAGTTCATAAATCTGGTACAAATAGTATGAACTGCGATTTGATGGAATGTAACATAGTTTGAGATGAACGCATCATTGTTGTTTACTCCCTCAGATATTCGAAAACGGAAAACAACTTTCAAAAATGAAATCAGTTCTGGCAAATATATAGCTAGTTTAGAAGTTTCAATTTTTCTTGAATCGGAGGAAGAATTTCAGATTAACAATAGCGACGCAATTCCATTTCATGTTCTATTGTTCCAGGCCTCTTCCAAATACGTTTGCCTTACTTGGGGGTACGAGTTTTTCTGTCCTTCCTTCGACTTCCTTTTGATTTTCATGCTTAATCAGAATATTTAAATCTAATCAAAAATTATCAAAATTGCTTTATTCCTGTTTTTCTCCATTTGACTTCGTTTTTATGATTTACAAACTATAGTACTTTGGAGCTACCAGAAAATTCTGGAGGGACACTGGTTATGTGCAGCACGAATTGCTGCAGTTTTCACACTACTATTTCGATGTGAACTGATTCTGCTTTATGGATGCATTTTTATATGGCCTGTTTTAACACGCCAACTACCTCTGTTTGGCTGGAATGGTGCAGTTGTTCATTGCTTGTCTACTGCTTTGCTCGCTCTAGGTTAGTCACTTATATATTTTGTTTATACCTTTTTTTTAAATTCAAATTCTAAAATATATTTGAATTACTCGTTTAAATGTGGTTTACAGTTTTGTCCACTGAAATATTTTGATTTGGTTTAATACAATAAGGTTAAGTTTTTGCTAAGCTGTCCTGAATGCTTACGCAGAATACAAATTATTTAGGTGTGTCCGTGCCAATAGATTCTTTCTTGTGGCGACGATGGGTATGGCCTGAAGGTGAAGTATGGTGGTTTAATGTAGTATTAAACAGAAGCCACGAATATGGCGTAATTTTTAAATTTTCTTGGTTTTTTTTTTAATTTCTTGGTTTATAGTCAGTAGACTGAAATCTAAAATAAATAAAGACTTGGAAATCAGAAGTGAGCAACTGTTCAGAAGTTGCCTTCTTTGATGGGAATTCAGCAATCTTTTGTTCTTTGCAGATTCTACCTTACTTTTGGTATTTTTACTCCGCGATTCCACGGACAATGATAGCTTCAACTCCTCTTGTACTTCTAGGCGCATTAATTGGTATGTAATCTGATTTTTTTGCATTCCTTCTTGTTTTGCATCAAAAACTGGAATCCATAAAAAAATCTTCCCTAACCATGTTAGTTTCCTGAATCTACAAATCTTCCCAACCATGTTAGCACTTTATTATTCAAAATTCGTCGTTAAATTCGCCGAAGAACATGAAGTATTTTGTTATCATGCGTATGATATTTATACATATATGAACTCACTATCAAAACGAATAGGTTTTTTGCTCTCAGATCGTCGCTTACTGTCAATTCTGATGCCTGTTATATGCTACATCTTCGTGTATTCGTTCCTTCCCCATAAGGAACTTCGATTTATCATTTACACACTACCGGTTTTGAATGTTTCATCAGCAGTGTTCTGTGCAAGAATGTAAGTCATTTAATTTCTGAATTGCAAAGAAAATTTTAGTTTTTCTTCTTTTCAGTTGTTACGAAATATCATTGTGGCTAGGCTTTGGAAACGAAGATTCGGGAAGGGATCTACTAGGTTTGTTGTAAATGTTAAAAATGTGAGTGTATCCTTCGAGCTTGTGCAATGGATTTTTTAGATGAAGGTGTAGGGTGTGCAGAACTGACCCACCCTTCACTGCCAAGGTTCATTTGCGGAGTCTAGCGGCTAGAACGGTGACAACGAAGTCCTAAGGACGTAGGTTTTATCAGTGTATCCTTCTCTTGAGTGGATATCTTTACAGGGCCAAATGGGCTTCATCTACCTGGGTTTGGAGTAGAGTTTTCCTTCTTCTAGGATGGTTGCCGATAGGGTAGCGAGTTCATTCTATCCGTGGATATACTTTGTTTGACCCTTCAGTTGAGACTCATCTAGCAGGGAGATTTTACTGAAGGCATATGCCACCACCAGCAGAGCTCGCATCTCATATGGGCGCGCAAGCTCCTCTCCACGACAAGGCGGTGTCCGTAGCGAAGTTTTTCAAAATATAAATAATTATAAAAAAATAACTATAAAAGAATAATGAAAGAAATTTTCAATCATTTCATTTGGAAAACATAAGCTTTTTTATGGTAAAATAGAGGATGTTAATCACAGTCGCACTGATTTTCAATAAATTTTATTATTGGTATGTATTTTGTTTTTATTTGGATCAATCGTTGGAAGTCGATGTTTGGAATGCTAATGGCCTTTGGAGTAATACTACATTTGATCGCAAATGTTATCGGCACTTCCATCTTCCTGCTTGCGAGTTCTAGAAATTATCCTGGCGGTGAAGCACTCACTTCTCTTCAGGTACTTTCTCCTAGAATACCTTAGGCCGTAGTTTTTTTACATTGATTTCCGTGAATCCTTTGTTTCAAATTAATTCACAGTCATTTTAAAATATTGTTCTTCACCCAGCGATAGCCGATATCAGCTGTTGCTGAATAATACAAATTGATAGAACCTCATGCACCATTTCAGTATAAAAGCTTTGCGGTTGGAAAATTAACAAAGAAATGGTCAGTGAAAAAATATCACCGTATAAGTCGAAGAAAGTTCTATAGAAAATTGTTTTCAAAAAGTCTTGTTTCGTGGGAAAATCTTTTCAACATTTTTTTTTTCAGTATTTGCGACATTTTAATCGAAACAAACCAGTCTCCGTCTATATTGATAATTATGCCGCTCAGACTGGCGTCAGTCGATTCTTGCAGTGGTATGATGCTTGGGAGTAAGTAATTAAAAAAGAATTATGTTGACCTTGCTAGCACCAAAGTGAAGCGAGGCATGTGTATTAGGGAAGTGGATTATAAGCGGAAAAGAACTAATCTAAGATACAAAGCTTAAGACAACTATTATGAGCCTTTATATTATATGAAAAGCAATGCATTTAAATTGAGGTGATTTTAAAAAATTCTCTTCTTTCCCACTGAAACGGTCTCTGTATTTGTTTTCAAATAATATGTTTCAAGTAATTGTGACAGTGAAGATGCATAGGTTTTTGTGAAATTTTTTTTTGCAGTCGGGATCAAAATCTTTTCTGATCACAAATTATTTTCTTGAATATATAGGTATAATAAAACGGAAAATCTGGGACCATCGCAACTTAAACGATTCGACTATTTGTTGATTGGTTCATACACAGAACTTGATATCGTCAACTTTACCGCACGAAAGTTCTTCGCCACTCATCGTGTTTTATATAACGTTGAAGCATTCCAGTGACTTTTTTCTGCTATCTATATTAATTTGTTCTTAAGATTCTGACCATCCAAAATTTGAAGTTCTGATAATAAATCTGTTAATTCATTACCTATTATTTCATTTGCAACTGAAATTTTCATGTTTACTCCAAATGAAAAGCGTATCAATAATTTCCGGCAGCATGTGCAGGACTCTGAAAATATTTTTTTAATGCTTTAAAGAGGTTTTTATTATATAATGCTACTTTCTTTTCAGAGGAATTGAATTAAGAAGGATGCGATGGTTCCCGTACTACTGGCCTATCATAAAATTCAATGCACAGTTAGTAGTATTGGAAAAATTGTATTACTCTGACCCCGTTTGAACTGTTCCAAGTTTTAATGTTATTTCTTAAATGATGCTCGAATTTTTATGAATGAATATTTTTAAAAAGTTGGGTTACTTTGTTTATGTGTTGTGCACACTTCTGATATAGCTTTTAATAGGTCTCTCTTTTTTCTGTTTTAACAGTTACCACAGCACTTATTATTGTGGTTTACATGTGGTTTTTTATGCATAAGAAGCCAAATTCAAAATGGACCAAAAGTAGAAAAGGCATGGAAGAGAAGACGGGATAAAATAGATCTCGAGACTTATCAACGTTTCAGAATTTAACATTCTATTAAAAGTTTAAAGAAATTCTTCTTTTAGCACTTCATATTTGTTGGATTGCTACTTTTTAAACTATTGCATCTCTGTTCAGGTTATTTACTTCACTGCAAGCCATAATTTTAAATCAAAATCACAAGATTCATTTGCTGCTCAACATAAAATATCTTTTATCGCCTGAATTTAATTGCAATGGAAAGAAGTTAATGGTTTTGAAACATCAGCTACACATTCTCTATTTATTATTCTTTTTCTGACCAAAAAAAAGTTTTTTCTTAAGCAAATAGGCTTAAAACTGGTTGGTATAAATAATGTCCTTTTCTGCTTTGGAGTTCTGTTGAGTGAAAGCGGTAGTTATCAGTTTGAATTTAAGGGCTTCAAATATTTTGGCTCTAGTAAGATACTTTATTAAAACATACGAAATGAAGTTAGAATAGAGCAGGAGAGTTTGATGGTACGGAAGGATAAAACGAATAAATCTCTTCTACAATCTATCGCAGGTCAAGAAAACTAACAATCGATCCCTTCGTCTATCATCTAACATTTGAAATCCTGAACACAATTTCCAATTGCACGGTAATCTGTTTGCAGTTCTAAAACATTTGGTGGAAAGCGTGCTGAAAACATTAAATACGTTTTATTTCCTCAAACTGTGTCATTTTTCAATGATTTTACTTTTTAACAGCACCTGATAACAACTGACAATGCACGACAACGATTGAAATTTTTTGATGTAGTTCATTAATTTCAGTCGGTTATGGATGGTCATTGATACTTGTTACGTGAGATTGTATTACGTGGACACTAACTTTGCTCCATGTGAGCAAACAGAAGAACCATTGTTGAATTTTCCTCACCAATTTCGATTCTTATGAATGGTTGTTCTTTTAAGTAATCATGTAATTCATTGATATCATGTGATTCATTTAGACATATAATCACATTTGTCTGATATTAGCACTCACATTTAAAATGAGTTTTTTATTTTGTACATTAAACACATCCTACTTTTTCATAGTCCATGGTAAGCAACCAATTTTAAATTTCAAGATTCCCGTTGCAGGAATTGTTGAATTCTGAACAGAAGACATGTATGTAGGCAATTAATGAGTGATGCTAACTGTTCCATGCAGGTAGCGTTTAGTTAAGAAGATGAAAGGTCACTCTGATCTTCAAATACATACATCATCGGAACATGGTCGTAATATTTCATTACTGATAAGCGGATGAAGTCAAAAACTGATAATTCATTTTACTTTCCGCCGCTTTTTTGACTTTTTTGGTAATTCTGAAATTAACGAAAACACAATGACAAATCGCTAGAAAATATGATGCATTAAATGTGTTTGAGAAATTAAACGAAATATTTAAAAGCGGTCAGATGTTTAAACATGTCTTTTTGCATCCGACAAAGTGATAAACTAAACAATGTGCATTAAATATTTTGAAAGCTTGAAGCCATGCACTTAATTCTAATTCAAAAGCTTAAAGACCTATGTTTATGCATTCATCACAAATGCATACTTTTAATTCCATCCTTGCTTTCAATCTAATTTCACCCAATAACTATTGACGATTTGGTTGTCATCCGAATGCGTATCAAATATAATGGTGACAAGTCTTGCAAACTATTTAAGGTGCTATTAACAATTATTAGTATTGTCCTCTTTCTATTAATCTCGCTGTTTGCATCCAATTATAAGATTAAGCTTTTTCCTTTAGATGTGTTTTATAGCTAATAATTTGAAAAAGAAAATAGAAGTGATTCAGGCAAGAAAATATTTCGAGTTAAACAAAAAATATGTAAAGTAACTTGTTTGTAAAGTTTCTAGAACAAACTGGTCACTACCAGACTAAAAATATCATTAATTAGAAGATTAAAAATACTGAGGAAAATCCGTGGCTGTCCTTATCTCAAACAAGCAAGATCCCGTCATTTCCAGTTATTGCGAGAGATGCCACAAACCTCGAAAATGGAGGTAATGGGACGACGGAAAGAGGAGGAATTTACACTCATTCTTCATTGTCCACAAGTAAATACTTCATATCGCATCAGTTCTTATTTACAGTCAAATAACTTTCTCCCGTTTATTTACATTTCAACTTGTCCGTAACGGTCATTAGCCTAAGAATAATCATACAAACGGTCAACTGATCATCATTGACCTGAATTGTAACCCCAATGTCTCTCTTTCTCATCACTATTCTATTTTGGTTTTAACCAGTTTAAATTCATTATCTCAAACGAAAGTAGTGTTGCTTTCACTGTTGTTACACCCATGACAAATGATGTTCTGACTTTCACAACACTTTTCAATCTCAAACACAGTATATGGCCTGGTCGAAGGCTAAAAGAAATGTTTTTTAAAGTATACCTCTGGGAATTGAAAGTCTTGAAAAGCAAAGAATGCTGATGATTGGGACAAATAATCCAATCAGGTCATCTGTCGCCCAGCAATCATTTCGCTCGAGAAGGAATGTGGGGGGAATTGGATGAAACTGATCTCCAAAGTATGCCAATCATAAACTGATAATGTTTATCACTAAAGAACTACCGCTGTGGGCTTGTTGTCTTCGTAAATATTAATAATAATAATATCAACTGGAAGGGAAATTTGTATCCCCAGAGTCAGTCTCCCTCTTTTATCGCCATATTTCTGTTTCATTCATATTGTTTGGAGCGCAAATATTTTATCCGTTTGTATTGTCCATTTCTTTCCAAAACTTCCATTTTGATTACTTAAGTCTTGGTTATAAATTTTAATTTTAGCTTCCAATTTAATTAATATTTACACACTTTTGATTGTGTAATTGCTAAATTGGTTGCAAATGCGATGATGAAATGAACTATTAAGTGTGTTATCAACTCATTAACTCACCCAATCGTTTAATGCTTAATCATCAGTTCGAACCTATTGTCCCTAAAGCTATTCCTGCGTTGCACAACTTTTGGCGCTAATTGCGCCTCATTGTGTTTCAACAAAGAGAAATGGATTGAACCGTCCATTTCAACTTTCTGTACTTCTGCGCTTCAGTCGTCACTAATTAAGTCCGTGGCACGTTAGTTTGGGCCTCGTGGAGAACAGTAAATTTCTTCCGAAATTTTTTTTTTACAAATTAACCTATTTTTGCACTGAGCTTAAAATTGTTATAATGTTATTCAGATTTGAGATAGTTTGATCTTTTTTTCTTTTTTGATAGATTGATTATCCGGAAGCAGTGGATTGTTGGAATTTACACCGATCAACATGTGAGATCAATTCGGTTATCATTTCGTTGCTTATCATTTTCTTCTTTACTTAAATTGTTGATATTGTAATAAAATGTGCCTTTCGCAATTTTGTATCATAAAATGTAAACTAATGTAATCCAAAAACTATCAGTCATTTGTCAATTTCTAGAATCTTTTGATTTCAAATCTATGGCTGTAATTTAAAAATTGCACTAGCCAACTGTCAATTAGGCCAGTCTTGAAGGATAAGTAGGAGAGAACCATTAGGCTAGAATGCTATATTAAGGTGAAAAATAGTTACAGAAGCACCTCATTATTTAAGTGCAAAGAGAAGTGTCGTAAAGTGTATTGACTCGAAATTAGTAAAAGATTGGAAAACAAGAAGTGGGCAGAATAACTATTAGCAAAAAAAAAAAAAATTGACCCTGGATTTCACAAGTTGCTCCTAAGCACTGAGTAGAAAAACGAACGAGGCACTTATCCTCAAAGAACATTTTAGTACTTGTCACATATCATTTGGTGTTTACTGGATATGTTTTCGAGAAAAAAGAATGATTACTTTCCGGAGAGCTTGGGCCGGAAGTTTTAAGCATTAAAAATTTCACGAATGGAATTTCTGGAAGCTAACTGGGAAATTACTGCTTAAAATTCATTACTCAATGATGCTATCAAGATAAGTTGAAGACAGAGAAGGAAAATGTATTATTATATGAACAGTTTTTATCTTTTCGCTTTCATTCTGATTTAAAAATTGCTCGTTTTTTCTTTCTGTTCACCTGCTAAAAAATTTGCTATTTCTCACTGCCATTATTGTTGACCAATGATTAAAATGATGTAAATTTATTGCATCTTCCACTCTTAGCATGAAACTAATGCGTATGACAAAGCTTTAAATGGCTTATCAAATAGTTCACTTATTTGGCCTTAGCTTCCTTATCTCTTGTTGAAAGAAGAAAATGTCTAATAGTTTTCATCACAAACTAGCTCTTCATCCGTAACATCAAGCGTCACTGTCACCTCCTTATTGGTCAGTGGAGTACTTTCGTCACTCATCATTTTCACAATCTCTTCCAACCTTACTGAAAATTGTCACTTCTGAAAATAAATCAAAAGTACACAATTGAGTGATAAAAGTTACTGGAAAGGTTGAAGGTTCTGAACACTTTTTGATTCAGATCGCTTAAAGGTTGTAGAGGGTGCAGCTCACTGCAACCAACATCTTTTATACACTTAATGATCATTGACCGTTAACAAAAGTATCTTTATGTGTCAACTTAGTCTCATTTCAAGTAAAGTCCTCATCTCCTGTGGCATAATCCTAAAAATTCTTCCTCTATTTTAAAACTGTTTCTCCACACATCAAAATTTTTTCGTATAAAACCGCTGTGAAAAACCTTTTATTATCGATTTTACGCGGTGTGACGCTTTTTTCATACTTTCTTAAATTTCCAATCTCGAATTTCGTATTTTGTGCACTTCTCAGAATTTTTTGTAATTTTAAAACATTCCATTTTTGCTTTTTATTTTTTTTTCGGCTCCATTTTCAAACTCAACGAAATTTAAGAAACAAATAGGCCATCAGCAAAGGTAAATTGGAATTAAACTGTAATATTGTAGGATAAATAAACTTTCACATTTCTCTCTGAATTGAAATGAATGATGGAAATAAAGAAGAAAAAGATGTGACAGTGATGATGTTTGAATAATTCTTCAAATGACTTCAGTTGTTACCATTTTTATAGAAAATCGGACAGTAATTCTGTCCCAGCCTAAGGATTTGCTTCAGTTTTAGCAGTGCTACTTAGCTTATCGAAGTCTATTTATTTTAAATTTCCTTACAGTTTAATTCTATTCATTTAGCTCAAGTCGAAAGTGATGATAAATGGATGTTAAAAGCAATCTCGCATGAAAAACTTCGAACCAAAAACCGACGAAACTTTCATATTCTCTGATTTAGCCAATATTTAGCCAAACTAATTTGTTTCTAGATAGTTTAGAAGGTGGAATTTCATCCATGCAGTCATAAATCAGCATTTGCATTATTTCTCTGGGGAGTAATTGAAGCTTTCTCATTTGATGGGTTCTCTGATCGATCATCTCATAACCGTCGATAAGAACTTATCATTAGTTCTGACCATAAAATCACTTTGAAGGAGCTGTAAATCTTGTTGCGTTCATACATTTGATAGATCTTACTTAAATAACTTAAATAACATTCGAAATTTTTGGGAATCATCAGAAGAAAGCCAAATGCCAAAGTTACAAAAATTTGATCTAGTAATTCGATTGAAGATTTAATTACGGTTAAAGCTTAACTCATTACTTTAGGCTATTCTTATCTCATCCCTTCCTCTCCCATTGTTTAACTGTCATTCTTTCTGATAAAAAGAAATTCGAACTTTCGAGTGAAAATGAGAACATAATTATATTTGATTATTTTCTTAAATTAGGGCGTCATATTTATGAATTGAAAAATTGTTGTGGAAAGACGTCGAACCAAGATGTTGAGTTTAAAATTACTCATGGAAGGTAAAAAAAAAAAGGATCTCAAGTCAATAAACTGGGAAGTGTTTGGAATAGAAAAGAGTAGAGTTAGTCTTCTTTAGGCTTTTCCAGAAACCTGATTGAATCATCTAGCCTTGTCTCATATCTCATATTCTCATAAAGTTGTTAATTTCTAGAATCGTCATCTGCGGTGTTTTCCGATTCGCCGCGCAAATTTCCATTAAAATTTCATTCGCAATAATGCATGCTATTTTCATTCATCACCCAACTAACTTATTCTTAAACTTTCACTCATTGCTTTAAAAACTCTTTAATCAAATATTCTTTGCTATCCTTTTCATTAATGCATTTTTCCTTCATCATCTGGTCACATCATTTGTATTTGCAATTTACCGAAATGTAAGGTTTCCAAAAAATGCGACAATTCAAACCGTTGACTAATTTTTTAGCACTTTTGAAAACATTTTGCAGCTTGTTTACAGCATTCTGTTCTGAGAGGCTATTTCAATTTTTGCACCAATTAGCCGCCAACTTTTGCAAACATACCGTTTTTTAAGTCTTCGAAGAAAATCCTCAAATTTTACACATTTTCCCAACGCAGCTGCTTGCTATTAGCGACAATAGTTAGTTCAATTTGTCAGTTGTGCATTTTTTTACAACTTTTTGAAATGATGGATGTTAGGTAGCGTCCTGCAAGCGTAATAGATGCAGCCATCGTTTTTTTCGAATTCTATCCGCTTGATTCCAGTTAAAAATCTCCGTTCCTTGTCAACTCATTTGTCAATCTCATTATTTTGTCTCCTCCCTAACTTGGTAAAGAGTAAATCTTGATTATCCCAAAGTTAAATACTAATCACTTAGGAATGGACTTCCTTAAAGAGGTTGGACATCTAGGCTAATCTCGGGCTAATTTCCTGCCATCTTATTCATACTTCTGCCAAAGTGATAGTTTATTTTTTCTAGTTTGAAAATTTTGACACAATCTTTAACACCATTCATCCTTTCAGTTAACTTTTTCACAACTACAATATTTGGAAGTACCGTAGTACTCCTAATTAGGACTAATGGAACACGAAGATTAATCTTCCAAACCTTTCACATTTATGTAACCACTTATGAAATATATTCTTTTTATCTTGAAAGCTTAAAATTATCCGTAAAATTCCCTAACTTTAGAAATTCTCTGTAATCAGTTGCGATTCATTTATATATCTGAAATTCATTAAATGTGAGGTAGTTTTAGAAGCTAATTGAATTTTAATGCCAACAAGCACATAGGAAATTGCTTTTAGTATATAAGATCAATGTAAAACCATACTTTTCCTTCAGTTTCTATATTTTACACATATAAATTTCATTTTTTTTGCACATTTTTTTTTGTGTTTCAGATCAGTTTCCAAATTTCAAAAATTTTTATGATTTCAAAATTTTGCTTTGAGCAAAATTTGTAAAAGTTTGGAAAAGTTTTAATTGACTGCTTGGCAATCAGATTTGATTTAAGAATTATTCGGGTGATTAAAGAATTAAATCTATCCTCCGGGAAATTTAAATCTATCCTGGAAAGTTCACGAAGTTTTTTTTCCAACGTATAGCAAATCAAAGTTAGCTGCTAACCATGAAAGGCATTTAAAAAATCGATTTGTCGCATTCGGTCGCGTCTTCGTTTCACTTATTCAATTTCAAAATTCAAATTCTCCATATAGTCGCATGTTTTGATTGGTTCCTGCTAGATGTCCTTTTGCTAATTTCTATCATACTGCAAAGTTTGATTTCTTGAATATATTTTTCTTACATTTCATACACTTTGAATCTTATTTTCAAAATATACACTTATCCGAAACTTTAACGAGTATCTCTAATGCAGATCAGATTCGTATACGATTCCGTGCAATATTTCATCAGCAATTATACGACAAAGAGAACACTGAAGGAATTTCTGAATTCAGGAATCTATCAACCTGATATAATCAATATTAGCAAGCAACAATCGCAATGAAACGGGAAGTTCAGTATGGCAAGGAAATATTTGTACATCAATAAGTGCATTATAAAGTTGCATAAATCGTTGCTTTGCATGTCGCGATGAAGAATTACGATCAAAATGGCAGCATATGGAATAATCGCAATTCATCAAAGTATTTCCATTTTAACTTTTGCAGAAGAAAAAAAATTTTTATAGAAAGAAATTTTCTATAAAGCCCAGAAACAATGTTGTCGTAGTTTATTAACAGGACATTTGTTACTGCAAATGTCACACTACTGAATTAAGTATTCAGGAAATATACTTAGTACGAAGAGAATGATATCATGAATTGTAGAAATTTCAATCCTTGAAATTTCGATCAGAAAAATCTCAAAATTTCAAGAAGTTTTTATTAGCTGAACTTATGGCATTTCTAAAATCTTTCATATTTACTACACTTCCAGGCGATGTGCATTTCGCTTTACACGTCTGGAAATTGCACTTCTTGTGTTTTCCTCTGTTTTGTTGTCGTTATTGATTGGTATCTCAACATTATGGGTTTTTATATATCGAGGTTTGCAAAGAGTTGAATAAATTTGAATAACAAATTAAACTTTATTGAAGGTTGGGGGTATAACTTACGGTATTAATCTAATATATTAGGATGAATATTTTATCCTAGTAAATTCTTGCAAAAGTTTAATGAGCATTCTTGGGATCTTTTAGGTTCAACATTTCCAAATAATGTGAAGCGAGATCTATTCGAAGAAGCCAATCTGTTATCAGTGGGGATTGATGAGAGCGCATTATATCACAATGGCTATGTATGTACTTCTAGGGAATGCGCCCAGATTTCTGGCTTCTTTGCCAATAATCTTAATGATAAGATAAGCTGTTCTGTTTTCTCGAGTTTTCACTCCATAATAAAGAGATAGTCACAAAGATATATTAAACATATAGATAGGATCACTTTATAGACTTTAAACCTTAGTGGTGATTCATTATCATGATAATCAATATTTAACATTTCGAAAAACTTCTTCAATTACAGTTGGAACATTTTTATCAATAAATATTTTATTAAGGGAAGACAAAAGTGGGCAACACTTACAGTGGGATGGATGAGATGAGAAATCCCATCCCCATCTTTTGAATTGTGTATTTAATTTTAAAGTATGAATAACTTTTTAGACGACGGAAATTTTGTAAAGATTATGGATTGAATTTTTCTTTGTCGCTTATAAAGAAAGATTTCGGATTTCTTCATTTCAAGAAACAGAAAAACTTATCAATTTTTCTTCTTATCATAGTGTCACCCTATCTAACACAGTGAACCAAAAAACAAATCATTACGTTTGAGTAAATGTCACAATATATTAACTCATTATCAAACAGTCATAGATGAAATTTGAATAATATTTGGGAAAATTTTTAATTTCCAAAAAGATTGAATAAAAACTTTATTTATGCTTGAAGGCTTAAGCAGCAAACAAATTAAAAATTGGATTTTTTTTTTTGACTAAAATAGTCCCAATTCCGGATAATACTTCATTAACAGGAAAAAAGCTTTTTAAGTTTAAGAGATTCATTTGTTATTTACCACGCACGTTCGATTGCTTTCCTAATTTTCCCTTAAATAAAAGTAGATCATATGTTTGGCTCCTTTTCAGGTTGATCCTTGTGATGACTTCTATGAATACGCATGCGGTAATTATCCAATCAATCGGCACTTGCCATCTAATAAGGCGATTAGACATACCTTAAGCGATATGCAAAATCGTCTCAACAAACAAATTCGAGAATTACTGCAGGTTCAAAATTCAGTTTTATTTGTAATTCAAGTGTACTTTTTCTATCCATGATCAGAAATACTCTTCATTATTTTTCTCTATTCAAAATAATTGTAAGAGCTTTTAAGGCTCCAGTGACTAATGATGATAAACCATGGAATCGCCTTGCAAAGCAATATTATCAAAAATGTCTTAATGAAGGTTTGATTAAATGAAATTTTAGGAATATGAATATTTCATAAGCAAAGTAATCGAAAACTAAAATTCCAAAAATATTCTAAATTTAATACTGCAAAGTGAAATTTGCAAGTATAAATTCGATGGTTTCTTTAATTTCCTTCTAGTGATGGAAAACGTTTTTTTATTTTTTTTAGCGTGAGAAACAAAAAAACAAAGCATTTCTTTTTTTCATTTTTGCACGATGTGAAGTAAAAAGTTCTCTACAGATGAAATATCTTTGGGGAGCGAAAATTATATGAGCCAAGCTTACTTTTGAAATTTTACCTGAAAAGAATTTTGAGGAAAAATATTAATTGTTATTTTCAGAAGAGTTAGAAGCTACGGGTGCTTCATCGATGCGGAAATTGCTTCGTGATTTAGGTGGATGGCCAGTTCTGGAAGAGCACACCTGGAAACCTTGGAGCAACAGCTGGGAAAAACAGTTAGCATATATTATGAACAGAACCGGTGTCAATGCGATTATTCTCGAATTAGCCGTATCACATGATCCACTCAACAGTTCCAGGTTTATTATTGAGGTAAACTTGTTATGCACTTTAAAGGGAATGAAAATTTGCAAGATATTAGGGGGATTTAGGATTTTCTTTATTAAACAGAAAGCAGTGTGCTTATTCGGATACTCAAGCATTAGCAACTTATTTGCAAGCAAATACAATGGAATAATTCAGTTACATTGTTATTGACATTTCATCTCCTTCGACAATTAAGCAAAGACAACCCAAATGCTCTTCCGGGATTCTCGAATGCAACATATAGATCAGTGCATGCTCGCATAATGCGTGCATAGATTTATATGGGTTGATAACTTTCACTGCCTTAATTCTAACAATCCGAATAGTTCTAGCAATCCTGAAATGAAGCGAACCACAATTTTTTTCAGGTCGATCAGCCAAAATGGGGAATAGGCTCAAGATGGCCATATTTAGCAGGAATAAACGATCTAGTCATCCAGAATTATACATCACTGATGATACAGACAGCTATTAATATAGGTATTGATTTTTAATGAAAGAATTTCAAAAAACGAAATAAGTTCCGAAAGGAAATGCTGAACGAAAATAAATGAAATTCTGATTTTTAGGAGCTGATCCAATATATGCCAAACATGATATGAAAAAAGCGATTGAGTTTGAACTACGATTAGTGAATTTCTCGGCTGATGAAATAACCCGACGTAATCCGGAACGTGGTAACAATCGATTTCAGCTCTGGCAGTTAGGCAGTCTCTTTCCGCACGTGAATTTTACTAATACTTTTTATACAGTAGAAGTTAGCAAATCATAAACTAAACATTACATACTGTCGAGAGATGTATTAGCAATGATCCAATAGAGGGTTAAGTGAAATAGAGAGTAAATGGAAATTTTCAGATAGATCTGATCACGTATATCTATACAATATTCGGGGGTTTAGAAAAGCTTAGTCCAAACGATACAATAATCATACGGGAACCGGAATATTTTCGTCGAATTCAGGTTATTGCCATTGTCATATCGTCTTTACTACATAATTTTTTTCATTTACCAAGATTTAAATCTATAGACTATTCTCGGAAATTAAGTGGAATCAAAAATTAGCGGAGTCCTGACTAGACAAGTTGTTAAATCATTACAGGAAGTGATGCGACGGTCCAGTAAACGAACCATTGCAAATTATGTGTTGTGGCGAGTAATTCAGGGATATTCATCATTTCTATCACCTACAATGCGAGAACCATTCTATGCATTCAAAGCTAACCAAACTGGCATACCTAGTATTCCGATTCCGGATAGGTTAGATTTGTTTCATCCTGGAAAATGAAAGCTAGCAAAGATTAGGAAATCAATTCGTGATCATATCAATCATATGAAGAATGCTACTGTTCTGAATTTGAGCCTCAATTCTGATTTTTAATTCCAAGTTATTTTAATTTAGCGCTTGCAATAATTATCTTACATCGAACTGATTAGTAGTGAGAAAATCAAGCTTAGTTATCCCAGCAGATCTGCTAATCCTTTCAGGTGGGAAGATTGCGTCTTCTTGGCAACAATAATGATCGATATGCCGGTTGGAAGGCTTTACATAGCTAATCATTTTGATCAATCAAGAATCATGAAAAAAGTTAGTCTTTAAGTTTCCAATTTCATTATATTAAATATTTAACTTTTTTTAAAAATTTATGATATCGAAGATGTAAGAACACATAATGACAAAAGTTATTGATTTTTAATTAAATAGAGTGTGCCATTCATTCGAATGAGAACAGAAAAAATCAATTAGCTCCATTTAGATGAACGATCTGACTAAACATTTTAAAAATGAACTAATTAAACAACTGCAAACTGTCGACTGGATGGACGAAGAGACACGACGACGGGCGGTAATCAAAGCACAGCATATAAACTATAAGAGCGGTTTCCCTTCTTATATTTTCAACGAAAGTTATATGGAAAAAAACTGGGCTTTGGCAAGTTTAAAAAGTTGTCTTGCTTATATTTCAAATATATTTTTATACTACAAGAATTTTTTGAGTGTTACTGACAAGTCAAGTGCCATAATTTTTGTATCAGATGATTTTGGTAGCACTGAATTTACCTAATTTCGATTATATGCTAAATCATAAGTTTTTTTCAGCCTGAAACCACAGATAATGAATCATTGCTTGAATTTACAATACGTATTAAATGTGCTCGCATCACCGATGAGCTAATGCGATTGAAAAAATTTGTGGATACATCAATTTGGTTTCAAGGTCCAGCTCAGGTTGACGCCTATTATGCGCCAAATTTAAATGAAATGAGTTAGTTTCAGCAATTCAAATAAAATAGTAAGCGCTAATGCAACAGTGTGATTTCTTATGAAATTTTTTATAAGTTTTTACAATTTGCAGTATTTCCGGCTGGTATAATGCAATTTCCGTTTATGTCACCCGGTGTACCAAGTTATGTTACCTATGCAATGGTTGGCGCTGTTATTGGACACGAAGTGTCGCATGCCTTCGATGATCAGGGTTTCTCTAATAATTTATTATACTTATTTGTGGATAGCTCTCAAAATCAAAACTTCAATTTTGTCTCTTGTAGATTTCATAATTGCTCAACTGACTAATTTATTCAGGTGGTCGTTTTGATGAATACGGTAATTTGCATAATTGGTGGGGTGTGCAGACAGCACGTAAATTTCATGAGAAAACAGAATGCTTCATAAAACAATATAATGCAGTAAAAGTGGAAGAAGCTGGCGTACATTTAAATGGTCAATTATCTGTTGGGGAAAATATCGCTGATAATGCTGGTGTAAAGACAGCACTCATAGTTTGTTATTTTTTATAATCATTTGATTGCAAAAAATTTTGAAAGAGTAAATGCTTCTTTTATTTAAGCCTAAATTATTATTTTCCTATCATTTATTGTAATTTGATTTCTTTTTAGGCTTATAAATCATGGGTTGAAGAAAATTCTCGTCAGGAAGCAGCGCTACCAGGTTTTCAAAATATGACCAGTATGCAGATGTTTTTCCTTGCTTATGCAAATGTAACTTCATTAGCTAAACCTTTTTCCTTGTAATTTCAATGTTTGATTTAAGGAATGAATAGAAATAATGAAATTAAATTTTTTCCAGTAGTTTTGATTAAAATGACAAGGGTTTTTATGAACAACTATTTCACATAGTTTTAGCAAGTTTCATTTACCTACTAGATTATCTAATTAATTCCCAAACTTATTGTACTTTTGTATCTTATTCCTTATCTTATCAATAATGATTTATTCATTTACTCATTGTAGTAAGCTTGCAGAATTGGTGCTCATTGATAAGGCCGAAGCATTACTTGCAAATTATTATGGCGGATGTGCATGCACCAAGCAAGTATCGTGCCATAATACCACTTCAGAATCGACCTGAATTCTCTGAAGCATTCCACTGTCCCATAGGTTCACCGATGAATCCAGTAAAGAAGTGTTCCATTTGGTGATTTGAATTGATAATACAAATCGAAATTAATGATTTGATTTGACGCCCATTTAGAGTTTTATTATTGCTCTTACAGATCCTACTTAGTTCCCTTGCTTAAGTATTTCGAGATTTCATACATCATACAACTAGTTTATGTCATGTTAACAAAAAGTATAACAAATGAATCTCATATTTATATTTGCATAAAAATAAACAAAAATTGTGTGATCTGAAGTGGACATCAAAATTATTCTCTTTTCAGGTTTCTAGCAATAATAGTAACGAAAGGCTTTTATCTATCTCAGGTACATGGGAATGAACTTAACTTGTTATGTAATTGAAATTGTTCTCTTGTAAATTTCCTCATCAACTTCTTTTAATCTTTATATGATGCACTTTTTGCTGATCTCTTTCTATTCTTTTTCATTTTTTATTTATTTTATTTACATCTCATTTATTCACTCCTTTTCATCAACAAGATTTTATACAGCTCATAGAGAAGATTTTGACCCACAAAAGGATATTACTGGAAGAACTTCTTCTAGAGAAGCTGGAGATTCCTCCAATTATTAAATTGAGTATGCATTCAAGCCATATAGTGACTCTTCTAATTTGCCGAAAATATCCCAATCCTAATTATGCCGAATTAATTAATTTTGAAAATTTCTCGTCAAACCACATTGCCGTATAGTGTTCATTTTAATCTAGTTAATTTGTATGAAAAAGCTTTATGTTTAATCTTCTTCATGCATTGATTTTTATTTTCTACTTTGTCATTAAATGATTCGAAATTATCCTTGCCGTATGATTGGAAATTTTTTAATTGCATAAAGTTTTGACGTCATTATAATATTCTCATAGTAAATGACTTCAGAATTTGTAGTCTTGTTGAGGACCGTATCTGTATCTGTTCCGTTGATTTAACTTTAGTATTACCTCTCAACAATGATCATACATCATGATAACAGTTCACCGAAACAAAAAGTATAAGCACTGTCTGCTTTCAGAGCTGAGAACCTCTGAAAGATAATGTTAAATATTTTCAATTAAATATTTTCCGAAAAGTTTTTTTTCTTTTTTTTTTCTGAGAGAACTAATGGAGAAATTAGAGACTCTCACGGGAACAGTACTAATAATTTTTGCATTAAGCTGAAAGGAATGAATGAACACAAGTAAAAAGATTGCAATTAATTTAAAATGAACTGAATATTAACATAGATATGGATAATATTTCTAAATATTTCAAATAATTCCACAAATTTTGAAAATAACACTGACCATGTTTTTTGCTTTTTTATTTGTAGCGAAAATAAATTCTTGGAAATCAGAGATCACAATTTCGAAGCAGGTGTATCACGTGAGACCATCTGTCATGCGGTACATGTATATTCATTAATGAATACATATGTAGCCATAATAAGCAAGGTCATTACTGAGTCATCCAGAGAAGAGTAAAGTTTTAAAATATTAACTAATAGTTTATTGTAAAAATTCGAATTTTTCATTAGCGCAAAGAGAAGTCATTTGTTGAGCGCACCTTCTTTTCCAACCTTTGACATTTCAGAGATGGATGAACAGATTGTTTAGATTTACGTGGACAAAATTGTCGCATTGGCGCAGTCCTGATGATATTTTCTCATCAGCTGGAAAAATTATAAAAAGCTTTCGCTTTAAAATAAAACCTTTTTGCTTTAGTAATATAAGAAACGAACTGTTTCCCACGATATCCATTCTATTTTAAATGTCTGAATAAAATCAAACAAGGAAAAGAGCAGAATTCATCAAAATGCAAGAGTTTCCACTGAATATATAATTAATTACCTATTAAATGTTTCCATCTAATAAGAATTTTGATTTTCATCTACTTATTTCGTTTCAAAAGGAATTGGATGAATGGGAAAAAGAGATGAATAATGGAGCGTTTTTCATCTGCAGTTGTTCAGATGAGAAGTTAAGGAGGATAAGGTGGAAAAAACAATTATCTTTCTTAGTTAAAAAAAATAAAGTAATTGAATACCTGAAAAAATTTCACAATTTCTATACGATGTTTTTCTCGAGTTCCAGGTAATTCTTTCAGCATACTTTCAGTCTGTAAGTATTTTATCTCTACATTAGCAATTGTTTATTGAACAATTTTCTTTAAAGGAGTAATTAAAATTTAACTAAGAAATGCAAGGCCTAATGAAAGAGTTCATTATTTGTTAAGTTATATTACTTGTCAGATAATTCTATCATCATCTTATTCATTATGCTATTTTATCATTTTTTCTATTTATTGCTTTTATCATTTGTTATTATCATTGTCACCATTATTCGGTCTTTTTTTCCTTTTTTTTAAACAATTTTTTTAAAAACAGTTTTTAAACAATAGAAAAATTCAAGTTTTGAAAAGTTTTCATACATCATATAACTGTTTTTGAAATTTTTTGAGCGCATCAGCGTAAAGGGCGTTGTTTACTTGAATTGTTTCTGGAGTCTTGGCTCCTTTTAGTTCATACTTCGCAAAATCTAGCGCTTGGCGAAATTTTTCTAACGCTGAAGGAAGAGATCAATCATTCAAATTGAAGAAAATTCTAATTTAGATCAATTTTAAATTTAAACCCGTCATTTCCAAGCGTGTCGTAACTTACCATTCCTTGCGTCTCGAATATTTTCGTAATCGACATTAATGAATGTTCGAATGCCGTGTATAGCTCGGCGACCTTTTCGCTGATATTCGCGATGTAACGACGCAAGTTTGAGTGCTGAGGTTTGAATTTGTTCGAGTTCCTGCAATTAATGCAAAGTTACATTTCAATGGCACAGATAAAAAGTGCTGAAAATCGTGTGGTTTCAATAATCTTCCAATTCATTTTTAATTGGCTGGATAAAACTAAACATAATTAAATGAATTAATTCGAAATAAAATTTAACTTGTAGCGCATCGCTTATAGCATTCATCATTTTTTTTTTTAATGATAAGAAAAGGTATGCGAAAATAAATGTGACTTTTTTGACTCCATTTGTTGGCTTGTTATCTTAAGCGCCAATTCCAATAACTCAAAGGGATCTTCTTGTGGTGGAGCCTCCACTTCCATTTTGCCGGGTGGTTTTGGCACATAACGTGGATCCTGCTGAAGAGTGGAAATTAATTGTTGTGCTATATCCTCGACGATAACCTGAAATAATTTGTAATTTGATAAATGATAGTTTCAAAAAGAATTGTTTGAAAGTGAACAAATTAGAAAGCTAAATTGAAGGGTCTGATCAGGGATTACATGTCTCATCATGTTTTTTTGTTTTTTTCTAAATCAATTAATCAATCAATTATCTAAATCAATTATTGAAATTATAACATAGATATCGTATCATATCATATCATCCTGATCCATTCGCTTATCTGCCATGCTTACTCTGTATTCGTCCACTTCCTTGCACATATCATTGAAACATTTGGTATATTCAGTCTTTTCCGTCGCACCAATTTTTTCACTAATTCGCATCAACAATTTCCGGAAACCACCACGTTGCTGTCCTGTCTTTATATCAATTTCCTGATGGACCACTGACCCTCTATCCACTTTTAATTGGCTAAAATTTTTAATTTAATTCAGAATGCAAATATTTTTTTAATTTCATTTTCAAATTAATGAATAATATTTCAACAAATGGCATATTTTGTACTTACCTATCGCTTTTCGATCTTGCTGTTTCTGATTTTAACTGTCCTCTTAAATTTGAAATCTTTAGGTTATCTCGTCATTTTATGCTATAAGATATGAAAAAGTGGACCCAAGAGTTAGTCTTCCTCACTTTTGTAATGCAACAAATAAAATTTTTGACGAAATTTTGATTAGTTAAAAAATTATTTGATTATTTTTACAAAAAATTCTCAAAAGCCCTTCCAAATTTAATTTTCAATCTAAAAGCTAAGTTGAAAGGCCTATTTTCAATAACTTTTTCAACAAATAAATAGTCTAAAACCAATACTAAACTGGATTTGAAATTCATATACTAATTACTAAAGTTTTTTAAAATTCTTCCAATTAACTTTTTTCAACATGGAGTTAAGCAGATTAATTTAGTTTCTTTAATTCCTCCAACTAACTACAAGTTTAATTTCAATCTGCCCAAACTCCTGCAAAACATTAGTTAATAAGCTAATTATCATGCTTTAATGAATGTATAGAAGGTAGAATGCTTTCGCTATACATTCTTTGAAATACACTGATAATAAGCTTATTAACTGATATTTCAATGATCAAATGAGTGTTGTCATCAGTCACCAACTCACATTACCTGCTTTTAATGACGCAATTTGGACACATTGAAATCCATAATCTAAGACTAATTTAACATAACCTTACATCTTACTTCCCGACCGCTTCGTAGGTGTGGTCATTTTTCATATGTTATCAATATCATAACAGCGAACATTTTATGCGATTTTTAGTTTACTGGGTTTTTTGCTTACAATTTTGTTTATTTCAATTGCATTTGCACAAAATCTTCAATTTCGAAATTTTCCAATTTACAAAAAGGTTTTATCATTCAATATTTAAATACAATCATTCCTTGAAATTATCGTTTCATTTTTGCTTGAAAATTTGATAAAAATGCTAAGCTTTTTGTCACGTTACGTATTCCCATTTCGTCATTGGGTAACAGAATAATTTGCTAGGAGAATTAATTGTTTTTAAAAAGTGCCAAGATCATATGTTTGTTAACAAACTAAACAGCTGCTTTTCTTCCCAACTATTTAAATATTTTTTTGAAATTATTCTGTAATCTGCTCTTATTTTAATATTAGACTTATCAAAAAAGACATGGATAAATCGATCAATTTTTTAATACCGTATGATCAGCATTGATTATTGTTGAAATAAATAAGAAAAAGGATCAAAGGGAATGGTATTATCTAAATAAGTTCTCATCGAGAGTAGAAATAGAAAAATATTGGTGAAAAAGTGATAAATTAGATTTATCAACAAATTAGAATAATTTGAATAATGAGTGACATATATATATATATTTATTACCTGACATGAAAAATTTATGCAAATTATGCCTTTTCGCAATTAGTATTTTGACATAAAAATAATCATTCATAAGAAGAAAAAAGAACTTGAGCCTAATCATTTTCAGGTTCATTTTTTTGCTGATAAATTGATCTTTTCCATTTAAATGCCTAAGTTCATTTAATTTGTTGGTTTTAAAGGGAAGAAATTTTTGTTTGACACATTCAGACAAATGCATCTGATAAAAAAAAATCACTTGTCAACGACATTTAACTGATTGTTTTGTCCTTTTGTATAACACTTTCTAGAAAATGCAATGGCAAAAAATACTGGAATAAACTGCAGAAAAATGTTCATAAAAAAAGAAAGTCCCTCCTGAAATATTTGTCTTTTAAATGACAAAAATTTGAAGAAAGATATACCGTACAGAGTTTGATTCTCCTTGCTTTATAGATAATGAATTTTTATAATCATATAACTCTGACAAGCAGGTGCTCACTAAACTTTAACCATCGAGCACTTTTGTTTGCCAAACAAAATCTCTCAAGATTCAAATTTCAACAACACGTATTGAGTTCCAAATTACCCTCATAAGTAATAAACAATTTCTTTTCTACTTAAATATTATGTTCGAACGTTTGGAATAATGATTGCACAAATTTTAATACAAAATATGAATTATGTTTAATTGAATATCTATTTCATTCACGACTTTCAATTTTCAGCTTTTTTGTCACAGTTTTATTTTATTTGAATATTTAAAAATAAATGTTTGAAAATTTCAACATGATTTTTCCCTTAAAATGGAGAGAAATACTATATCGAATATTCCTGATCTTTTTCCTTCTCTTATGGCAATATGTTTTTATAACGAAAAATGCCAAACTATTTTGAGTCCGTTGACATAGATTTTCGAGCCGGAATATTCTCCTTGGTTTCTAGCTCGATTTATCCCCAGCTTGTCGATTATATTTTTCAGGAATGAATCATTCGTAGGATCTTCACATGGTGCTAAATAGCACTGAACAAGTAATGCAAGCTAGCCGGACCGATGAAATTTACGCCGCTGTGATCTGCTTTACGGTTTCTATTGCTGCTAATTGAATAAGATAATAGTGAAATCCTATATTGCATTAACACGCCGCAATATAGCGAAGCTGTAATAGTGGGTCACGTGTAGACTCACGTGTATTCTTTATTTTTTGTTTTTTGCTGCTAATGCAGTGCATGCTTCTATATTGCAGCTCGCAGTACTCGGCATCATAACAAACGGTCTTGCAGTTGCAATCATTGTATCTGCGAAGAATTTGCAAAATGCTTTTGGTTATTCCTGCATGTCGCATGCAATTGGTGACCTTGGTGTATTGGTCATTTTCGCTACATGGTTACCAATTCAGTTTATTCTGTAAGCTTTTTTATCCGTTATATGATAAAGTAATAATAGTGAAGCGAACTTTTACGGCGCATATTGTTTTATCATTTTGCGCCACTTCTATTGCTTTTAAAAGAATACTTTTGATCAAAATCAACAAAGCCAATTTTGGATGAAGTTTTTTATGTGGAGAAGATGCTTAATTTAATCCAAAAATTATCGCCAAATTTTTCTTGCTGTTATGCAAATTGCCAATGCCATTATTAGATGAATCGTAATCTAATGTAATAAAAAGACAAATAAGAGGGAGCTAGACTAACATTCTAAATACACTTTCAGACAGATAAATGAAAGGTAAACACAGAAAAATCTGCCAAAAATTTCCAGCATTTTAAATTCTTTTAATGATAAATTGCAACAGATATGCTAATTAACGTTTTCAGATAAGGATTTAATACTTTACAGACCAGCTCTGTCTCGGCGTAATTGTCACTTTATTCGAATGATGCAAATGTCGGCAAGTGTTACCGCATATAATAAGGGGGAATAAAATAAGAAAAAAAGAAAAAAAGTAGATATGAGAAGTTCGTGGTCCTATTTTATGATTAGATTGAAGAATTAAAGATGAGTTCAAGTTCATAAACTTTTCTCAAAGAAGTCGTAAATAATTTAGGAAACTTAAAAACTTCAAAGTTAAAAACTTTGGGCTGTCGGAATACGAAAAAACTAAACAAACTTATTGGGAAGTTGTAAGCTTTATATTTGAGTTCTCTCGAGAAGTATTTCTAATCTTCTTGAGTTTTAAGATTCTAATTTTCTTAGGAACAACTAAATTTATTATTTTTCAAATAAAAAATTGAAAATTTGCCAAAATGCGCCACTGGAAATGAAACAAAAGATGAACAAAAGATAAGCATTTATTAACAGTGTTATAAATTAGTTTGATTCATTAAATAGATTACAGTATCCGTAATCACGTTGGATTTTTCACATCACTTTTTTGTTCGTATTTATGCATTTACCTTGCAGACTAAAATTTATGGTTCAATTCCTCCATTCCCATCCTTTTTGCTTTGATAGGCTCTCAAATGGATGACCAATATTCACAATAAAATTGTGTTTTGTAAGCTTAAACAGGACTTTTGCGCCTTCAAATTAATTTGTGAAATCAAGAACGGTCAGGAAATAATTGGTTCGGATTCAGAAAGATTTGTGTATCTGATTTTCTTAATTAACCCTCTGAAAATGCGGTAGTTGGAAGTTAACTGATTCCAAGTGGTGAACAATTTGAGTTCGAATTTTTAAGGTAGATGAGAAAAATAAGAGAACATACTGAAAGAAATCGGTAAAGCGATGAATTTGAGTTTTGGAAATAGCCTCCCTCTTGTTTGTTCGATTACTCTTGATAAGAAAGACCGTTAACGAGAACACGCTTTCTTTATTTTAACAAGTTTATATCTTTCAAAGATCACTTCATCGCAAACTTCTTTCCTTTTCTTAAAAAATTAAGGAAATTTTACTCGACCGAATTGAAATATTTTAAAAAGTGTCACATATTTATTTCAGTATATTCAACTCACATATCTTCCTATTCCTAATATTCTTTCAAATAATTACAAAAACTTCAGTCATATCTACCTTTATTTGCTTTGGAATCACGTGGACGGATATTGCTTCCAATAATTTATAAGCGTGAAAGCTCTGCAACAAATTTATCAACACTATTACATTTGGTATCGTCGTTGCAAAAATGTCACAGGCCATATGTTACTTCCATGCTAATTTTATCAAATCTGTACGGAATAAATGATTTTGTGATCAGTTGTGACCTGAATTAAATTGCCGAATGTAAGCAATGCATAACGTATTATGAGATATTGCCTCAAATGACAGATTCTTTCATTTTCGTTGATTATCATATTGAATATCAGTTCTCGTAAACTTTTGAGTACCTTATTATTGCTCATATAGCAAACGTTGAGGTATTCGTAATTCTTTAAACATTTGTCCTTTAATTGAAATACATTAACTTTCTCACTAAATGACTTTGGAATTTATCAGAATTTTTAAACGTCCCTGAAGAACTTTTTCAAATATTTCAATAAAATTGGAACTCTTTGAGAAAAATTTTGCTTGTTATAAATCTTACGGTGTCGAGATTCATGATTTTTTGCAAAATTATTTGCTACCATAAAGTATTCATGCAAGGACATCTCATACGAATTGCAAAGTCTCTATAGTCTCTATATTGTCATATTTCGAGATGCTTACTATACTTCTTCCAGTTACAAACAGATTCCATTCTCAGTGAATTCTGAGGATTTCTCTTAGACAAATTGTGTACTTCCAATTGCTAATCCTGAACTAAACAAAATTATATGCAAAAAATCGAATATTTTACTGTAATGATATTGATTATATATGAAAAATAGTCCCATCTGCGAAGAGGTTGAAAAAATAAAACATATGGTTATATGACTCCTTACGTTATAAATCTTATAACTCCTTACGTTATAAATCTTGCGACACCCAAACTGTGTCTCAAAAATAATTAATATGGTTGGTGACCGATGACAATACTCATTTGATTACTAAAAATGTTACATAACAAGCTAATTATCAGCAAGTTTCAAAGAATGAGCGAAAACAGAATTTTAATTCTATATTTCTTTCATGCATTCATTAAGGCATGATAATTAGCTTATGAACTAATTTTAATCAACTAATTGCGAGCTTAGGTAGAATGAAATTAAATTTGTAGTTAATGAGGAGTTAATGTCAAATTAAATTTGTAGTTAGTGTTGATTCATTATGACAGAATAAAATTAAAATTCAGATTAATAGAAAGTAAATTTAACTTGTCAGCTTATGCATAAGTGAGATTACAGTTATTCAAGATAACAAATACTTTAGTTGACATATTTCACTTTGATTCATTATGTCAGCACAAAATGATATTCATTATGTGTGATGAATGATTAAGCAATTAGTCATTCTCTGTTGTTGATTGTAAAAGAAAAATAAAAATTTTTCGCAATTTAAGGAAGTTGATAAACACTGCTTATCAGTGCGATATGTTATTATATCCTAATAACACTAAGTGCTCACAAAGAAATTTAGAACTCCGGAAACTATGCCCGAGTTTCTGCAAAGCAAACGATTAGCTTATACAATTGGCCAAGGAACGATTGTATTTTATTATGGCGCAATTTACACACATGTATTGATTGGCCTAAATCGCTATATCGCCATTGCAAAGCCATTCACATACGGAATATACTTTAATGATCGTAAAACGATAAAATGGATTTCGCTAATATGGATCATTTCTTTTATGCAAAGTTGTGTTTATCAATTCGGTAAATTTTTCATTTCCTAAAAGGAAAACTCTTTTGCATTTCAAAAAATAAAAAATTTTCATTATCAGCGATAAAATTTTGCTGATTGATACCTTCCAAAAATATTTATAAATCTCTGAAAATTCATAAAAGCAAATATTCTGAGAAGATTGAATCATTCATATTATTTCAGATGGTTGTCATTATTATTTTGATCGTAGTGCCATGTTATTTCTTTATTCTGATGAGCTATGCGCCCAAATCATTTCTGCTTATTGCGAATTTTACTTCAATTTAGCATTTGTGATATTCGTCGTAATACTCGATATAATGACATTCTTTAAGCTGAAGAAAATGGCTAAGGTTACTTTTAATATAATATACAATTTAACTGAAATTTACTGCAATTGTTTCGATTAATTTACGCCGAATTATTATTGTCGCTTGCTATCTTTAATTAAATAATGTTCCTTTAAGCCTAGAACCTTACCCTTTACAACAATATCTCACCCATAGTTTACACTTCTTTTCCAGTATACATGCCACGAATATGACAGGTAAGGCAACAGTACAGGTTAGAAGAAACATGGCACGAATTTTTAAGAATAACAATCAATTCCTCTACTTCTCACAAAAATGGATGTGAAGTTGATAAATGAATAACAGAGATATTTATCGGATTGATAAAAAAATCACCTTGCAGTTTGATTTCAAATTCTGAATGAAGATAATCAGATGAAACCAGTATTAGATTAATCAATATTACATGTTCAATGACCCCTTCATAGATGATCAAATGAAAATAAACTTTTACCAATGAGGTTGGTGCTTACAGGAATTATTGCATCTCTTTATTGCAGCCATCACAAGGCCAACCAGCACAAGAACATGCAAACCGTAGGCGGAGATCGCAAGAGATTCGATATTTCATTCAGGTGATTTAATGACTTAAATTTCATTACAATCCAAAGAGCCTTTGGGCATAATAATATCGCTTCCATTACTAGTTTGCTTGGCTTTATCGTACAGTATAGAAGCGATTTTAAACGACGGCTTTTCCTTTCATCTTTTATCATCAATAAGTCATCATGTTTTCAGTCTGTTTGTTCGGAAACCATGCTTATATTGACATTTCTATGCTTTTGGAGTGTTGCTGTCTATGCGACAACACCGTTTTCCACGTTTGTGCTAAATCTCGGTGCCTGGGCAACAATGCACACCGTTGATGGGTTTGTTAACTCTTTGTGCATTTCATCACAAATGTTTCAATTCCTTTTCAGCCATCCATCTATGCCATAACTCTCAATAAGATTCAATGAGACATACAAAGAAATGGGAATATTCTTAATTAGCTTACCCTTTGATAACATATCACTGATTTGATTGGATCACTTTTAAGGTTTTAAGGTTTATTATGACTGCATTCAATCAACAAATCATTACTCGCATAAAGAAGACAGCAAAAAGAGCCTCTCTGCCAATGGCGACAATTGTTCTATCAGCAACAACCAAAAGGATCGATCATAATCAGACCCTGAACGTTCAACAACGCTGGTTGCGTATGTATCGCGAGAATAATTTGAAAACGAACAGAATTGAACCATCGAGCATATATGCATAGATTGTATAATTTCACATTTCTTAATCCTTCCTTCACTACATAGAATATTCAATACTCGAAGGTAAATGGGCGCAATTCATAGTGAATTGCCTTAAAGACAACAAAAGATCAAATTAAATTTAAGCTCAGCATTCAAAATCTCTTACTTCAGTTATTGTTTCCAAATTTGTTTATGTTTCAACTCGTTGCTAATTGTTTCAATTTTGCATAAACAATAATACAATTACTGTCTAATTATTTCCTTCCTTGTCAACAGTTTTATCAGATTTATATCACTGCGATGATATAAGTGTGATAAAACTGTTGCATTGATAACTATAATTTGAGCTGATGTTTAATGAAGCAATTGGGGAAATAATTGTATTATTTTTCATTAAGCCATAACAGTACTAAACGAAATCTAAAAAAGTTCAAATTTCTAATAGTGAGTATCAGTAAAATATTATTGTTATCAATGCGATCATTTTTCAAAACAATCTTTGCAAGATATCAATGTTTTTATGGACCAATTTCTGTTGATGCTTTCAATACTGAGAGTTCCAAAAAAAAAAAGAAAAGAAAAAACGAAATAATTGAAAATTAATTTAATTCTTATAAAAAGTAGTCAGAAATCTGAAATTCTATGAGCTGTGAAAATTCGCACTTTGTTGAGAAAAACAAAAAAACTTTTCTCCCATGATTTTTCTTTCGCTCTTGAAATTCATTTGAAACTTTTGGTAATTCTGCTTTCTCTATTTATTATAAGGCATGGCAATAGAGAAGGTAAAATTCTTAGAAATAATTTTGTCAGTTTTTCATTAAATAACATGTTAGTTCAAAATTTTTGTTATTAAGGGAGGAAATTGTCTGCGAGATTCCTTGTTGATTTTTTATGAAGTTAGTTATGATCAATTAAATGATATCAGGAGAAAAGGGAAGAGCAAAAGTATGACTTTCCTTAGTGAAATCTTTTAGTTATTGCAGCTTCTAAGGGTCTTTGAAAAAGTTTAGCGTTTTGTAGGTTCGCAATAGATTTTATTATCTTTCATATTTTTTCAATTTCAAGAAATTGTATTTCTTATTTATATTACCTCACTATCATGAGTTATGACGTCAATCTTCATTTTTCTGTTTGAATATTTTCCCAATTTTATGATTTTCAAAATCCAAATGCATAAAATTTCGAACAAAAATATGCTGCTTTTTGTTTTTTCTTAATAAATTTCGGGGAAATAAATTTTATGATATGGTAATTTTTAATAGAGCTCTCAATAATTACCGTTTTGTTTTGATATTAGCTGGTTCATTTAATATCATTTTAATTCAAGCGCTAAAGTCATCGTGAATTTTGCGTTTCAAATGTCTAACGTCAAACTCAGTTTAGAGTAGAAAAGTTTGAAATTTTATTCAATTTAATTTCATATTAAATTGCTCTTGATCCATAACTCTTTCATTTATTTTTTGTCTGTTTGAATTCCAGAGAAATCTTTTGTCATCATGATTTTCGACAACTTGACTAGCGAACCTTAAAGTACTTTTAGCATTTTTTTTTACAATACTTCAGAATATAACGAAATGTAACCTTAATTATTGGCACTTAATAATGCTTCTATTCAGTTTAGCAGAAATGATAATTCAGAATCAAAGAAAATAGTATAATCAATGATGATATCCCATCGAGAAGTAAATAGCACAACGTCTAATTATCCATCAGATAAGCTTTTCTTCATCTTTTATTTTCTGCTCCCTAAAGTTTCTCATTTTTCGATCGAATTACGTGGTGTATTATGTAAGAAACGTTTGTCATCGTCATTGCAAAGTATGAAGATTGTCTTCAGTGATATTAATTTTTTTCAGAAAAAAAAATTAAACTGTAATTCTAAGTATATAGTTGAACGGTCCAAAAAGAAAAATTCTTCTTTTAATAGTTAATCCACAGTTTTTATGATAAGTTGTTTTACTTTGCCACCTATCCTTATCATCATTTTATTCTTTCTAATATCAGATTTTCTTTCTCTCAAAAAAACAATGCATCAAAATATGCAATTCTTGCCCGAAAAATTAGAGATTTCAGTGCGAATTCTCCGATATCTAACTAATAAGGCGAAGAGTTATTTCTCACTTTTTAAAATAATTTTTTTTTCTTTTGGAACTCCCTACAAACTACTTCCAACTCAATCTCTATTCAGTTTCTGGCAGACATTTTAACTCTTCAATCTTCTATTTTTATGCAAATTAAAATTATTTATAGAAAAAGTGAGATCATGAATGTATTCATTTCGACCATTTCTCTCTATTATTCCTCTTCCTAATTGAATAGCATTGTATTGGCTTACATAATCAACGGTTGATAGTAAGATATAATAAAAGAAAGATATGAGGTAAGATATCATTCGAAAAATGACAATTTTTCCATAAAAATGAACATTTTTCAAATAATACAAAAGGAGAGACTATCAGATAGAGAATATGATAATGTATTTCTTCTGAGAGCAAATCACTCTAATGATATACTCAATTTTAATTTAGACAAATCTTTGTATCAATACCATTCGAAAAATGAAAAACAAATTTTACCAAATCCTTTCCATCTTTTAAAGTTTTGAAAGTTGGCTTTCAGTTCAAATGGCACACCATAAATGAGTTCAATAATGTCCAATAATGAAAAGAAAAATGCATGACTGATGAAAATAAGTGACGAAAATAGTTAATACTTACCAGTTACCAGTTGGTTTCTGGCCTTAGGCTACAATTATGAATGTTAGTAGCGAATTCTTGAAGCAAATACATTAAAATATATATCACTTTTACCAGCTAAGGCCACTGTCGAAGACATTAAGCGAACTGGAGTACAATTCGATGAATTTCATTCCGTGAAATATTGAATTTAAAAGTGTTTTCTGCATTAAAGCCATTTCGTAGTAAAACGATAACTGATCAGCTTCTTTGGATGACATTATAGTTAAATTCAGCTTTTTGATAACAGCAAACTTTTTACACTCATGATGAAAGTGCAATTGAAATAAATTTGTTTGAATTAAATGAACGTCTACAAATGTTTTCTAATATCTTACCTTTTGGCCGACAAAGTGAAAACTCCAACTTTTATTAACAATGTCACAGTGAGCATGAAATATGTGATTATACTTAAATTGAGCTACAGTTGACAAGTGGTAGGTATAACAATAACAAAAGTGGGCGGAGAAGGACACTGTATTAGAATGACGAGAAACCACTTAATCTATTTGTATTGAATCATTTTCAGGAAGAAAAATCGCCTTTATATATTGTACGCGCAATTGTTCCATCAGTACAGGATCATTAACTTCCTTGGTCTTCTAAATGGATTTAAGCTATCTTTTCTTTCCTTCTTACTTTCTGTAAATATGCAAATAATGATTATAACAGATGTTGTGACGGAAGGATAACAGAGAGTAGCAGCGGAAAGCATATATTTGTGACAGTGAAGTGACGGGAACCTTTTGATCAGAAGAACTCTGGGAAATTTCTTGTTCTTTTTTGAATGGTATATTTCATATCGATTGACTCTTTTTGAGGATAATACCTTATCAGCAATGGAATATTTCATGATAATTGCTATTTGATAGCATAATTCTCAACGCTTTTCATTGTTTACTTTAAACACGGCTTATCAATTCAATGGTTTTAAGGGTCGAATAATCTAAAATATATCTTTGCTTCGACATTACAGCAATTTTCTTGTCACCAAAAAGGACAAGAAAACTTTTTTCTAACAAAGTTCATTAAGCACACACAGAAATAGACACAGATACACAAAAATACACAAGTTTATGATTAAAAGTCAGAAATGAACTGATTTCCTTTTCCATTTGATCTAAAATGAAAGAACCGATTTCTGTCTTCTTTTTCCATTTAATTATTCCTTCTGAGAAAGTTATGCCAAAGAAAACAAAATGATAAGGTAAATGATGATGAAGCGTTGGCGGAGGCGGTAGACAAAATGGTATAAAATTAGGTTAATTTGCTTATGTCACATAAACAAGCCTCATTCTACCACAACTTTCCGTTTAGATTAGATGAGAAATGCTATATTCCAAAAATCTATTCTTTCTGGTACAATGGACGATTTCTTTAACCATTTTTAATTCTATTTCGACAGAATCAAAAATGTCATCTTTTGTCATTTGACTCATCTGCTTTTTCGTAATTTAAAATTTGTTCTTTCAATGTTTTATTGTGTTATCACCCATTTTATGAGATGAAATATATTACTATTTTTGTCAGAAAATACCGATGGCATACAAAGCTTAGTTTCTGAATACCACTGAATTCTGGGAATCTTGTATTAGTTACGAAATTCATCATTTTACCGAACTGACCTTCCCGAATTCAAAGATTTAGCTCAGGCAAAAAGCTGAATTTCTGACAATAATATTTAGTAAAAGATTGGAATTTTAATACTGGGTTATATATATGGCTTACAAAATTATTAATAAAAATTATGAAAGATATCACCGAAGATATCACTGTATCGATTAAAAAAAACTGACAACGATTAAAACAAACTTCAATGCCATGAAGATCTCGCATGAATTATGCCCTAAGTCCTGGATTTAAAGATTTGAGCGCAACCACTTCTTAGCTTCTTTGTAGCTAATGGAACAGTTAATCTTGTCTACTCTAAAAGTTGTTAAATCATACTACCTGTACATTGCTCGAATTCAATTATTAAACTATTTGCATGTTGTGAGGATCAAAACCTCTTGTTTATGAATTTATGATAGAAAAAGGAGAGAATAATAATTGAAAATTTTAAATTAATCTTTTCCAATCAAAATTTGAACAAAAATTTCGACAGACTTGCTCATTAATGAACTGATAGCTACGCTCTTTATTTGTACTTTTTGCTTTCTCATTATTTAAGATGGAACTCAATGGTGATGACTACTTGCTAAACATTGTTTAAGGAAGTTTTTTTTTGGTGCAGAAATTTCATCTCCAAAGCTAATATCGAAAGTGTCGTCAGCGAGGGATCAATACTAAAGCTATTGTATTTATCAGGAAAATATCGTTGCTAATTATTGATTGATTGAAGCGCATATTTACTTACAATTTATTGAAATTTCAAAATAATAAACTGCATCAGAAGAATAACTTGTTACAAATTAATGTAACGTTAATAAAAAAAAAATGCCAAAGTTGGAGAGTTGGAAAAAAGCGAAAGTCTAATAATTAACCTGTTTTAATAAACAATTTTATAGGAGATATGGATGAGTTTTTTGATTTGAATTAATTTTGCAACTTTCGATTTTTGAGGAATTCTATACAGTCTAAAATAATACGACATGTCTTAAGTTGACAATTCTAACACTTTTCAAGATTTTTAAGTGCGCAGATTTGTTTTCAGTGCTCACAAATATTTATATTTATTCTTTGCTTGCTCACTTATCGCTTCTTTTTTTAAGCACAACAGACTGTTGTATTTAAAAAAACTATCATTCACTTTCTTCTGCTCTTCAAAATGAGGAAATGTGAGTAAGTTTGATAAGAAATTCAATTTTGACAAGATCAACACTTTTACTTATCAATTTCAAAGATAAGTATGGAACAGATAAATCTTCTGAATTAGTGAATAATAAATCATATAGAAATGGATTAAAATTAATGGAAAAAACGACTGAAAGTAGGCAAAAGGTCATATTATAAGTATAGCAGAGATGAATAAAAATTTTGAGTGATGTGAGGATGAAGCAATGATTTAAAAAAAAAATACTTTTCATGATTAATGGATGATAGCACGGATTGTAACTCTGAATTTCAGAGATAAAACATAAATTATCAAAACTGGTAATTGTATCATATCCGGATTTCAACAAACTCGACAAATTTCAGGAATAGTATTCGGGATCTTGCCTATCCAACTATTTTCTTTCAGTCTTAGACAAGGAACTAAAAGGCGATAAAAATGAAGGAAATTAGATGGGACGGAAAGAAGATGGTTAGCTGAACATCCTTGTGATAACAATGTTAGGATTTTTACTTTCTATTGCTTACGAGTATCTTCTGCAGAAAAAGAAAATGCATTAGTTTTTCGACTGTTCAAGAAGTTTCGGCCCTTTTGTTATTTAATCAAATTTAAAAAACAGTGCAGTTGATTGAATTTCCCATTATATAACAAAAAAATCTTCCCTGGGAGATCTTTTTTTAGAACTAAAATTTGTCAAATGAAGCAAAATCAGTTGCTCCAAAAACCATTTCCCTTGATTTATTCGAATTCTTCAATTATTTTTTACAAATCTGCCAAATGTTATTGCCAATAATTTATAAGACATTAGTATCTCTTCCTGATTACACCTGATACAGTTTCAATTAAATTTCTCATTCTTTCTAATAACATAAATGATTGGTACAAAGACTTCAGCAGCAGCAACAAAAGAAATGTCTTTAAATTGTTCATTATCTCTAAAATTTTACGATTGGAACGTTTCTTCTAGTAGTTAAATTATCACTAAAATTTAATGAAATTTTACTGAAAATTTTCTTCTTTTTCTCTAAAAAAATGTCATATTCTCCAAATAAATTTGTTGGAATATTTTTCTTTTTTTTGTTGAAAAATATATAATTGTTGAAATATCTTTTTTCCAGTGTCTTTTAAAGACTTTTTTAATTTTATCAAATTTCCTTAACACAATGGATGGGAGAACTATTGTGCTGAAGAAATCTGATAAAGATAGTTCTCCTCGTCAAAGACAGCTCTGAAGGACTCTTTGCAATTAATTATTAGTATTAAGATGTATTTCCTCCAAAGCAGATTTTAAGGGATAAGAAAGGGTAAACTTTAATCATGAGAAACCGTTGGTGAACAATATGTTTATCAAAAAAAAATCATGGCCCAGTTAGTGAAATCCTTAATAAACAAGGAATAACACAGACTTGACACATTTACTGTACATGATTGCAAGACAGTGATCAGGAATAAACAACTGATCGGGATTCAGGAAGGCCATTTCGACCTCAGATTAAAAGGGAATTTATTGTTCGGTGAAAGCAGAAAATAGACAAGCGCAAGTTTGTCGGTATTGAAAAAGAGAAATATAGTCGATAAAAATTCCAATTTATGATTGAAGGGAGAATTTCTTGAAATTAAACTTTCCAGTCTTACATTCTGCCTTATAATTATGATTGGCTTTAATAATCCTCAGAATTTTGCCTACTTTTTGAATTTTATATCAGGTGAATTCATGAAATTCTATTAAACCAATAAGGTTTTGTTTAGAGTAATACCTTTGATAACATTCTTTTGTCAGATTGTAAACGTTTTAAATTTTTTGAGACAATAATAAATTACAACTGTTGTTATTATAGCTGTATTTTATGAATTGTCGGAAAATTCTACAAATCTTTCCGGAAAACTTTACGAGCTAAATTCGTTTGAATCCTGAATTCTAGTCTTTTAAAAAACTTTTGTGAGTATCTCACGCAATTTACAGTTTCTAAAGCTTGAAATGAGGTAATGGAAGTGAGTTTTATCCAGCCCTTTTGGTATATCATCTTACTTGATGCTTGATTCTTGTTTGAACAGATGTATCAAAAACTATCAGCAGGCGGATTTCTCCCTTTTAACTTCTTATTTCTTTTAGATCGATTCTCTGCAAATCCTCATGGAGCAGTAATTTCTGAAAAATTAGTGACTTTGTCACTATGTTTCCTCGATTGGCTTGTCATTCATTGCCCTCGATATCATTGAGATGCCACGAACGCAACATGTCTTTAACTCATCCCGAAAATTCACAAAATCTTATATTCGACTGAACCTGGATTTCACGTAGAAATCATTCAGAAGATTTATTGAAAGTTATTGGTTGAATTCATAGTTGATAAATTATCAGCATTTAGTCAATGTAGAGATCAAACAAGTAAATCAGGTCCAGCAATTGTAATACTTTTGTAATCTGAAGTTTAAAGATTAGCAGTAATTTTAGGCATCAGATGGCTAAATTAAATAGAGTTCCGTATTCAACAGCTTGTCGCGATTGCTAATTCCCACCACGGGAAGCAGTTGAATCGGTTAATTTTAAGAAAATCAGTTACAATAAATAGTCTTCTTAATCAATCTAAAATGATTAATTATTTTCGAAAATGCTTCTATGGCTGATATCAATCGAACTCCATTTATCTTGTTTGTTACATACAATTATTAAATAGATAATAGTCTCCACAGTATCTTTTCTAAAAATATCCTAAATTCCGTTTCCTCATCGTTTTTCTCTTTTCTGTCAAAAGCAATATGCTGCTTTTCCTGAATTTATTAGAAGAAGGATTTAAATCTATAAAAGCCGTAGGGTATTACTCATCCCAAATCGGTTTACGACAAGGCAAGCTTTCCAGAAATTTCAAAGCTTACAAATTGCAGAACCTCTTGGGATTCAGTTAAGATTGAATTAAAAATAAATCAATTTCTATTAACAAGAAAAGAAAACTCCACTTCCTTGACTGCTATTGGCAAATACAATGGGAATGAAGGAATGCTTCCGGGAATGAATGCGAGAAAACCTTCCTTCCTCAGAAATGACAAACTAATTATTCAGGTTGTCTTGCTGGATTCATTTGTAGCTTGCAACGAAAAGAAAAAAACACCCGAAATTTCCTGGAAAGAACAATTTTATGCCTGTCAACACAATAATTAAGAAATTGCAAGAGCCTGAAATGCCATTTGTCTCTTTCATCGAACAATCTTCTTATCTTTTTCTTTTTAATTTTGTAAATTATCTAGCATAATATTCTTTAATATACTCATATCAGTTGTTCTAACCTATCAAATCAAGCGGAAGAATATGGTTGACACTATGCAGATGCAGGAAAATGCATTAAACAATCAAAATACATATTCATTTTTTTTCCAAAATGTTTTTATTCCTTGATCTTTTTCAAATAGGTTAACCAGAACTATCCATTTGTTCAACTTGATTCGCTTTCTATGGTCAGAAAGCAGATCAAGCTTTCTTAAAAAAGTTCATGATGTCATCTGTTGAATTAACTCACCCACAGTACTTCACCACTGGTAAGCTTTATCGTTTCTCAAAAAGATTTTAATTATCTAATTGTGCACTGTATTGATAATTTTAGAAACCAATTTCTGTTTTCCATTCTATCACTTTTCATTTTTATTATTTATCAAAAATTCTGAAAAAAGAAACGTCGCAAAGGAATTAAAATAGTAAAAAGCATGGCCGTTGAAGTGAAGTTCGAGAAGACCAATGTGACAAGTCAAGAATTTCAGAAGATCAACGCACGAAGGTCAAACAATTTGTTTCCATTATGATTTTCATTCGACTTTTTTTAAAAGTTGTCAACGCAGAAAATTTATAGTTTTCAGCATTTTGAAAAATTTATGTCGTTTTCTAAAATTGTTTCTATGCAATAATGTTAACAAGAACTAGCTGATAGTAGCATATCAGTTACACGAAGGATCACTTTTGAATTAGACACTGAATATTTCAAAACTTATTAGTGAATCAACATTGTCTAAATTACACTTGTAATTTAGAGTATAATCCTGCAGTATAATCACAATTTTGCTTGCCAGCTTGGTGACAACAATTAGATCCCTCAAATTTTTATCATTAATCACAAATGGGGCACATTGAATAAACAGCGTACTTTTACGCTTAATCTTTGCATATGGGAATGAATGGATCCCGTTAACACGGAAGCCTGCAATCCTTTCCAGAACAGAAGAACTTCCCGTGCTGCAAAATATTTTGGAACCATTTTTACAGGCAGAAAAAATAAGGAAGATGGCTTGTAAAATAAAAATGAAAACAAACTGGAAAACAGATGACAGAGCCGCATAATGAAGCGCAGATGACTGAAATGCGTAATGGGAAAAAAAAATCTCTCATTTCATCGCATTTTTCTTCACTTTTATGCTACGTGATGAAATGACGATGAATTTAGTATGGCATAGTTTTCAACTGCTGCACTTGTTTTTTACTATTTAAAAATTAATGTACAAGCAAGGCAAACATCATAAAGTCAGCTTATGTTCTGAAAATTCGAGATTTGCTAAGTGCTTCTGTCTTTCAAACTGTCACTCAGTCCTTTTCCCAGTTGATCAAATGGTACTGTTTATCTTATTTTGTTTTCTAGTACTTTCTTTTTTCGCTCTGAATTGGTCATTTTTCGAACTCATTTAAATAATTAATGATAATCTTAGCAGCCGATTAAATTATATATTTCAATTACAAATGTTATTTTTACATTGATATCTACGAATTGTTTAAGCCTATGGCGTATTTGACTACCACAGGCATAATAGAGAATTTTTCTTGTAAAGTTTTTTTTTTGTGGACACACTTTCAACCGGATGACTTAAGTTAGACTGTTTTGGGATTTGAGAACGAATCAAAACAGAAGAATTTCCGATTAACTCAAAATAAATTTATGGAATTTTGGATTTCTAAAATAATGTTATTCAAGATGACGGAAGGAAAGAGGAGCGTCCTGTCATTAGCAGATTTTTTTCCCCGAGATTGTTGATGTCATACATATAGTGAATCATTTTTAGTTTACCTTTCATCAGTTTCCCCTTTCTTTTAATTTAGTTTTTACTTATCAATTGTCTCTTTCGCGTAAAATCTCGATTTTCTTTATTTTTATCATATTTGCAATTCATTACAATTATCGACCAATCTCATTGGAATTACTTTTGTCGGAAATTCGTAATATAAGAAATCTGTCCCAAAGAAAAAACGGAAATGAAATTACCATTTATGATAAGAAGTTGAGCAGCTTAGTTTTATTAGCTTAATTAAGGCGCATTTTTCATCGAAATTGATTGTCATACATTGGATTGGTGCTTGTTCACAAATGTTACAGTTTAATGAACGTTGAAATGAAATCAGTTCTTCAGACGCAGTTCAATAGACTTATATTGGGGATCCCAACAGGAAATTAAAAAAAAACAAGAAAATATTTAACTCTGTCATCTGCTTTCCACTTATCAGGCTTCCTTAATTAACCTACCATTATAATTTCATTTTCTCTCATCGTTTCGCTATTTTCTCTCGTCAAAGATGACAACATCCTATCATCCATTTACTCTTTTATTCCTCATCACTGCTTGTTTACCCCTTTCAGATCTTACTTAAAGTAAGTAATACTAACTCCTCATCTTCCCCTCCTCGTCCTATACTCACTTCTTCAATTCATTCAAAATTCACTCTCCCACAGTCAGATCAGCAGTCGGAATGTCTTTATCTATGATAAACATTGGCACCGCTAGTTTCAAAATTTCTGAGATAAATTCCAGCCTTAAAATGATTTCGGGACCGGATCCAAATGACACCCAATGTATCTGTTCCGATTTGCAACACAGTGATTATTCACCGGCATATGAATGGTATGTATCTCTTTTTTCCTTCAATTCAACAAATTTGTTGAAATTAGCTTTTTTTTTAAAATATCTTTCAGTTCCGGTTGGCTACATTCCAATTTTAAATTCCATTTTTATTGTTTCCATGGATTAAGCCAATATCAATGACGAATTTGTTGATATCGAAGAAAAATAGTGAAAAATAAGCAGAGTTAAAGATTTTTAGCCCTATTGACTATTACTTCACTACTCTTAATCTCTTTTTTCTGTTTTTAGGCCTTTAACTATTTATTAAGTTCCAGGTTTAACTACATAGCAGTCATTATTTTATTACCATCAATTTCGGCTTTCGGCGTTGCATCAAATATTGTCAATATATTTGTTTATTCTCGGGAAAGGTTATTCATGAATTTGATAATGAAAATAAATCAGATCAGCTTTGACCTCATATCTGATCAGTTATTATTTACAGGATGCGTAGTTCATCCAACACATACTTGTTATTTCTTGCTTCCAGCGATTTCTTTGTTGTTATAACGGGTCTTTTCATTTTCTGGATCGATTCCGCTAGGTGAGTTTTCCTTTTCCAGACTTACTGATATGCAAGCAATGGAAACATATAGGAAGACAAATTTCCAACAAAACATTCTTCCGAACTTTGACTCGAATTTTTGTGACATCAAAATGACATTTCGGATTATTAGCGATTCTGCTCTAGAATTTAATTTGCAAATAGCAACAAATTTTGGTCCGATAATCCCGTCTTCAGGACTTATATTCCGGAATTATCACGTGCACCTTACACAACTGTTTATGCATTGCCTTTCGGATATATGGCACAAACATGCAGCGTATATTTCACTGTTGCAGCTGCTGTCGATTGTTATATCAACGTTAGCTATTTTGAGGAACAATAACAAGGAGAGGAAAGATTGACATGAGATAACCCTTATAATAACGTGAGACGTGGAAAATACATCTATATTCTTATAATAACGTAAGACGTGAAAAGCACGTCCATAACCCGTATAATAACGTGAGACGTGAAAAGTACATTCATAATCCGTATAACAACATGTGACTTGAAAAGCACATCCATAATTCTTATAATAACTTTAGAGTCCTCCCGACTAACAAATACTATTACAAAATGTTCCTCTTAATTATATCTCTCAAATTCACATTATACATTACAGTCATATTTTGAGGTATGTTGGAAAACAGTAAGTACAAGCTATTGTACAATTCGACGTGCGTGTGAAATAAACACGTGTATAACTGTATGCTCCATCATCTATAACTCATTGCGTTTTCCACAATTCAACTTGAGGAAATGTTTACATAGTAGTTCAAAGGTCATTTTCTAACCATTTTTATCTCTCAAACTAAATCCAATTATCAGTACTTCACTCAATATGAAAATGTGGGAGTTGTTAGGGAACTCGTTAGTAAAAAAAGAAAAAGTAGCCACGGCTGATCAATATCACCAATAATCTCCAACTGGATAAGGCAAACTAAACCTTTTTAGGCTCTGCATAGACTCTGATAGGAATGCAACCTCTACCATCAAACTAAACGATAGGACACTTGGATGTTATTCTACCAAATTTTGAAGTTTCTGTAGTGAAATTTGAAAATAGTGAATTTTTGATTTAAAAACTATTTTCCTTAAAAATTTTAAAATAATCTATTTTATTCGATGGTCTCACTTACATTTTTATGAAATACAATCTCTTCTCCTTTAAATTCAACAGTTTGATGAACAGATAATTACTATATTTCAGGAAATAATAGTCGAAATTTGTCCCACTCCTTTATTTTTTGCAATCAATACGATATATAACGTATATATGTATATGGTGCTAATGACGTTACTTCCTTTTCTATTTCTATCCATTTTAAATGCGATCATTGTTGTACAACAATCTTCGTAAGTTTTCTCAGTAGTTCTAGGATAACTTTGTTAAGTAGAGGAGATGGTTGTATGATCTATCCTTAAATAGTAAACGATTTTTGAAATCTTTTAATTTTGCTAATACCTGTAATTTTCTATATGGGTCGAAATTATATTTAATTGAGAAAAGATTTGCTAAGTGACTTTTGAACTGTTATTTTTTGTTTATATTATCAAAATTCATCCATTTTCGTAAATTAAATCATAACAAGAAAATTTGATCAGTCTTTTAGATAGTGCATTTTGCTGATATTTACTTTACTAATTACCGTAAATCTTTTCACTTCTTTTATCTAAAGTTGCTTTCTGGCATATAATGTTGATGATATCTTCTGCATTTCTGAGGATACACATTTCCCTCTTACATACTTCCACTTAAATGTTAATCTTTTTTCTTCTTGAACTGTTACCGTATTTTAACCTTATGTTTAACTATTTTAATTCCCTTAGCTATTCTCTTCCTCTTTAGTATGACATCATTTGTCCATTCACTTTCATGAACAAAAATTTTAAGAATTAAAATTTGCAGTATATCGCGATCAAATTCGATGGGTTTTGTCAAAGACAATGCTTCTCGAATTGCTATGACGGGTGAATTTATATGCTTTGATTTGGATTTTTGTAACTATTCCAAATACCCCCATTTGTTTACACCTTAACTTCAGCTTCATTGGGTCGTATAACTGATACAATGCTTCAACCCACCGATCGAAATGGAGTGGATGGATCTGATGATAGTATAACAATGATCATGGTGGTCATTTTATTCTTATGCTGCAATATTTTGGTATGATTTCATCGATTTTTATTGCTCCGAGCGTTTGTTTGAAATTTTACAATTTAGCTGTTTGTTCTGAATCTATTATTATCTTGAAAGAATGATGCATAAAAAGGCTACCATTTTGATTCATAACATCGCTTAGCTACCTAATTTATAAAAACTTAAATTTGGTTAAATCACTAAATAGTCTACTTCTGCATACTATCATTAATTCTTTGAACTGGAAATCCTCAGGAAAGATGTAATTGTTGCAATAGAAATATCCCGGAAATTCTGAATATTAGTGTATGAATAATGACAATGAATATTACCAGCCTTTTCATTTTAACATATCAGTTTATCAGTTGTTTCACATCTACTTATAATCAATGAGAAAAGTAAATGGATTAATGAAAGTTGTTATGCTTATCGTAAATGTGTGGTATGATCGTTATTGTGTAGGCTTTCCTGAAGAAACTAATGATGACAACAGCGCTATGACAACTTCTTTTACTTCCAGGCACTTATAGTGAATGTGATTGAAACATTTTTTGAGCCAAGCACTTTGTTGCTCAATTTCCTCACCGATACAAGCAATTTCCTAGTGATTTTAAATTCGTCCGTAAACTGTCTCATTTACTACACTTTCAATAAAGAGTACAAGGAAGTTTTCTTGTAAGTGTTACTGGTTATATATTTCATTTCCATTCATTTCTGAACCATCATTTATAAAACTTTTCGCATCTTTGGACTTATAAAGGTCCCGATTAATTGTGAAACAAAACACATTCAGGATAAAAATGCAAACAGTCAAACGACAACTGATTAATAAATGCTTGAAGTCGTCTGATGCTAATCAAACACAGGGTACATCATCCAATTGCACTCCTGTCCTCACAGAAATTTTAGAAAAAAATTCACTGAGACAAGGTAAGCATTTTTGAATTTAATTCAAAAATCAATATAGCAGGACACATCTATGTTTGCTCTAATTTGCTCCAATCAAATATATCCTGATGCATTATCGATCTCCCTCAAATGGCCGAATTCTGGATTTCCAGTGATATTTCCTATATTACTAGATTGTTCTTTGACTTTCAGAAGAAGTGTTCTTCAAAGATTATGCTTCTTGAAAGCTATCGGATTTCTTGAGTTTTATTTTCTCCCATGAATGGAGGAGGAAATATATACTTTTATTTCTTCAGAAGTGAAGAAGTGCGTTTCACCAGTCTGGAAACCAATGTATCGTCAAATCAGAAATTATAATTCTTTTCCTATAACAAATATCGGTAATGTCGATAACTCAAGTATTCCAGCTGGTAGAATACATTGAATTTTTTCGAAATTTTATTTCTTTTTGCTTCTTTCAAAAATTGTTCAATTGCAGATGAAAATGAGAAATTCAGTGATTGAGAATTCAAAAGAGCATCCTTAAGAATTTCGAAAATATACTTTGATTTACCATTCTACCTATAGGCATAAATAATACAAGCTGTTTGAAAATTTTGTTGGATGGTGATGAAGGAAATGTTAAATCTGATAACGGTTGGGCAAATACTGATAGCATTAAAGTGAGTTATTAATTTAATTTTACAAACTCTTGAAATTAGTTTTCTTGTAGATGTAAGCTGTTTTTCATCGTTGCAACGATAGAAAAATTTTAATTTTTGTAGATTCTAAAATTAAAAATTTTTCAAACCTTTCAGATTTGAAAAAAAAAAGGAAAAAATCCTTCCGGTATTGTAAAAATAAATAAATGATTAAGTAACTATATTTGCTTATTCGCTATTGTAAAAAAGTAATTAAATTGAAGGATCTATTTTGTAGGGCGATATAGTGTCAAGGGTAAATACTGCGACAAAACGTTGGATAGCTGAGATACAAATTGAGCATAGGAAGGAATCCGACACTTCACATTCGCGTATTTATGTTTTGCCTTTGCAAAAATATATAGCCAAAAATGTTAGTATTACAACTCTGTAAACAATTGTGAAACTGATGTTGACACTCAGTTTTTATTAAAACATCACTTCCTGTTTCTTTGTTGTATCAATTTGAAACGAAAATTAAATTGAAGTCTTGAAAGCAAAGTTACTTTTAATTATTGGCATTGATTTTGGAACAAAAATATAGTAGTTGCTCCTATGGAGAAATAGATATGATTTGAAGGATCGTATCGTACGTAAAATCCCAAACTTCCGTCACTTACGACACAGTGCCATGGTGAGCCATACCTCTCCTCGAAATTAGACATTATGTACTGAGCCACTGCCATATTTTGATTTGAATGTCTAAAAGAATTATTGATTTCATAATTACATTTCGTAATACAATTGTCTTTATTATTCCAAAAATTGATAAAACTCACGAATAACGAATTTGCCAAAAAGCTAATGTAGACAAATGAGATTACAAGTTCAAATTATTATAAACAGTAATCGATCTAAGATTTGATAGGTAAGCAAAGAAAATCTAATTGCAACAACTAACACTTTCATACAGTTTGTAAATTTTTGAAATATGTTTACTTTGTGGGCATTATATGTAAGTATATTTTATTACAAATAGACAGATAATGCAACTATTTTCGATAGGTTCCATAGTATAAATAAGCATTGTTGAGATCATAAAACTTTCAAACTTTGCAACTTCAAAATTATTGAAGCGAAACAAACTTTCATCATTTATCTGTTTATTCAGCCATTTTATCCTCCTTACTTCAAATTTATATATGAAATAGTAGGAACTTACTGAGCAATGGCTTCATTGGCGCATTGGACTGCGAATTGTTGTTTTTCGGCGTCCATACCTGATGCAATAACTTGAGCATTTCCCATTTCGGCACCAATATTTGGATTTGGATCATCGATTGATTGAGGGTCCGACATTATATTTTGGACAGGGCCTTAAACAAGTTCTGAAAAAAATCACTTTCTTTGGGAATTAAAAAATTTTCAAGATGATCGTACAAGACAGCGGCGGCGAAATTGAAAATAAAATTTTTACAAGATTTCGAATTCGTAAAGAAAATGTGCTTGTTTAAAATCAAACTGTTAAAAAATGTAGCAGTCTAAAACTGAATATTGGAACATATTAGAACTAATTTGTAGTACAAAATCAAAAATTGAGTTGAAACGGAATTTTTGAAAATTTCGAAATAAAACTGAGAGGATTTCGAAAATTGAGGATGTTTTGAGAACCGTGGGAAAATGTGAAATCTAAGAGCGCTTTAAGAGAATGAATCATTCAATGCTAATTTTGTACACTTCAAAATATTTCAATACCTATAAGTTTTTGCTTACTCAAAAACACCTGCCAAATTCACTTGGATTGTTCCAACAGGAAAAGAATGAGTCATATCAGAAGGAAAATTTGTTCGGAAATAGTTTTAATTTGTTGAAAACTTCATACATCTCCAAGCCTACTCAACAGCTGTCAGAATTTGTAAACAATTTTGAAAAAACTCCAAAATTCTTTTATCCTGAAATGAATTTACGAGAATGAAAACAGAAGATGAGAGAGAGCACAAAGCGTTTATGTCCAATTTCTGAAGCGCAAAACGACAGTAATTGCGAACACGTTGATTATTCAGCAGCAGCAGTAGTAGCAATTGTAAAATATAGCTAAATGACATTAGCAATTATTGACAGCAATGATTAAAATGCTGATAATGAGAGTTGCAAATGTCGTAATGTTAGTTCGTAGTGATAATGACAACTAGCAAGAATTAGATTTGAATTATAAATAGAGGATAAATTTCACATGGACTAGTCAGAGACAACGATAAGGTGTTTAGTTCTTTCAATGAAGCGAAATCACAGAACAATTTTTTGTTTTTGAATAGTTTTAAGGAAATTTTTAATTTTTCGACGTGTTCAAAATTAAGAAAATAGAGAGAATCTATGGGGACCATCTAAAACTTTATTTCACACTAAAGTTTCAGTCAAATATTTCGGAAATTAAAAGTGATGTTTTAAAAGGGAAATAAAAGAATTGCAAGGAAGTGCAATAGACTAGGATAAGAAAACATTGTGTAGTATCGATAACATGAAAGTTTAAACTGGACCTGATAAGTTCTTTTTTTAGATAGATTGCAAAACTGCAAATGGCATTCTGAAAATGAATTTTCCAACTTAGGAAATTTAGAGATTTTTTGAGGACATTCTTTATCATCCTCGTCGGGCATTCTTTATCACTTATCAGTTTGCAACATTGGTTACCTCATTTTCTGATATTTTTATACAAATTATGCAAATTTTGTTTACGAATTAGAGCTTTTATAGAGAAAAATGGTATGTTTGGATAATGCGAAGTAAATATGACACTCTCTATCGTAACGCAGGTAGAATCCCAATTGTCCATTACTGACAACGCAGCACCACGGTGGTCCATATCGCTGCTCGAAATTCATCATGATATGACGCGCAATAGCCATCACGTGATTTGGGAATCTGGAAAGTTGAGGGTGGTGATACCCTGAGTGGATCATCATCTGATTAATAGACGAACCTATCTAGATGTTAAATGAAATTTTTTCATTAAGTTGGACAAATTCACTACAATTCATGATATATTGGACATCCACAACTGCGTCTTCTGCAACGCAGCGCAACAAATGATGTCATTTATGTCGTATGTTTTCTAATTCAACGGAAGAGTTTTAAGAGAGGCGAATGATGAGATTATTTAGTACAAATACTTTCAGGTGAAAATACGTTGTTGGACAAATGTGATTTTAGTAAGATGATTGATCCAAGTTTGTTGTCAATTGAAACTTACTGTGCAAGAGCTTGACTAGCGAGCAGTGATGCAAATTGCTGCATTTCTGTGTTCATACCGGTAGCAATGATCTGACATGCTTCAGATCCTACTGGGGGCTGTGATTGATAAGGTTCTGGTAATTCTGAATGCGGTTGCGGTTGATAGGGATGAACTGGATATGGCTGATTTATATTTGCTTTTAGAAAATTCGATTGCGGATGTGGAAGTACGGGAGGTGTCTTAGATTTTTCGGGTTGTCGTGGCTCTTCCGGCTCTATAGGCTCTGATTGCTGAACTGCTGGTGGTGGTGGTGGTACATCATGTTCATACAGTTCTGCTTGCTCTCCATAGCCGTTATCAAAGTCTCCTCTAACTCCTCCTGATTCATCAGCTGGAAGAGCCGGAAAATTATTGCTATCCTGGGTTTGATCATCCGGTAACAAATCTCCCTCTGCATCACTTTTTACTTGGTCCGTATTCTCTGTAGATTTTTCAACGGTACCAATAGCGTCATCCGCTTTTGTTTCAGATTCTTTAGCTTTTTCGCCACCACCGTCGTCAGCAATATCATAATCATACGGCAACAAAGTTATCTCCTCTCCAATCTCCTTGAATTATCCTTAGCATGATTTTTAAAATTTTCAAATAACTCCCTTTCAGTTAAAAGATCCACGACAGATTCAAATAACTTATTACATTAATCATCTATTCAATCTTTTTTCGAGAATTATGCACAAAATCTTTATAAAATTTCATATCTGTGATAAAAAATTCCAACTTACTGTCATTAGAAGTTAAGGAAAGCAATGAAATCCGTCGAATAAATGATAGGATAATGTTTTGAAGCTTCGTGAGAGATAAAATATTATAAAACATGAAAATATGTGATTCTCTTCAGTTGCCATTTTTTTCTTTTTTTTTTGCTCCTTTGCAGAAAGGGAAAACAAAAAGTAAATTGAAGAATCAGTGTAACATAACAGGTGTGCCCTTATTTATTATGGTCCATAACCATATGCTCAAAAATTCATTTCTTCTATCTCTTTTCTTGTGCTCCGTACAAGCTAATTTTTGTCAACTTGTCGATTCAGCAATAGAATTTTATTTGTGTACATCGATTCAGGATGGATTGATCCATTCGAGAATTCTCGAAGCAAAATCAAATAGCAACGAATTTTTTAAATCAAAAACACATGGATTCAACGGAGCGAATGATAGTGATCAAAACACACCAAAATAGAAGCAATCAATGATAAATTAATTTAAGGATTGTTATATCATGAAATATAGGAACTTCGTTATGCACTGATTAGACTTTATGGTAATCCCGAGGAATACAGTAATTCCGTTTGATAACCAATAATTCATGAAACTATCGAGAAAGATAATGGTTGTACAAAATGCATAGTGGGAGTGATTTTCTGTTATGATATAGCAATGAATTATTTACAACTACGAATTATAATTTCATCAATATGTTAGGCAACATACAATTCGAATTTATTTATCGATTTTTCTAATTGGATAAATGAATTTCAGGTTTTTGCTTGTATACATGTACTTTTACTTACCTGCACAATTTTATGAACATATATGTTTACTCTTACTCCTATAGAATTTTAAATTATTTATTTGGTACTATGAAGATAATATATATTTTTATAACTAATAAGTATCTTTTTCCCACTTAATGGGTATGTTTCTTTTAAGGAAGTAACTATTCCAAAATGAAAACAATATCCAGTAATAGTGAGTTATAATTAATTTGATTTCATCACTAGTATCACTTTCAATGAAGAACAAAGTTCATCGCATTCAAGTATTACTTTCAGTTTCAACTCTTAACCTTTTTCATTACTATTCAAATTTGGCGGTCATCGATTCGAAGATTCTTCGACTGAAAAACTTGGACATTTTTTATTTTCCAATAGAATAATCATTGAATCACAAAATAAGGTAAAACAAAATGAAGAAAAGAAATATTGGATGGATTGAAATAAATTGGAAAAAAACCAAACAACGACATTTGTTGGGAATGTTGAAATGTAAAAGAACAATTTGTTATTTTTTTCAAAAATAATGCACAAAACATTTATCATTATATCTTCTAGCAAAATGGCGGAATATTTCCCAAATGCACTTGTTTTGAACTTTTTTTCGGAAGTGATTCATTTTTATCGATTAGTTTATGTTATTTGGGACAAGAATTCCTTCATCTTTCGAACTCACATTCCAGATGATGGAGGAAAGGTAATCAATTACAACAGAGTTCAATTCATATTTTCTATTTATGGTTGATTAAATCGGTATAATATTTATTCAAATCTTCATCAGAGGCTTCAAAAATCAAATAAATTATGAAAAAAATTAAAAATTTTTTGACTGTGTTTTTTCCTGAGAAAATTAACGAAACTTAGTTGCAATATATTTAATTAAACGGAATATGGTTAACCATATACAAACCAGATGAAACTTTAATTAAGCCTTCCCCAATTTCGTCAGTATTTATCATCAGTGTCAAGTTTATTTAATTAAGCAATTTTCACAAGTGAGTATTTACTTGGGTTTCGTCATAATGATGACTGAGCTGAAGTTAAATTCATTATTTTGTTGAGCATTCTAGGTGAATTATTCTTCCTGCCACCTTCTCTTTAATTAATTTACAAATCGGAATGAAAAGATGATTGCTTGGTACAAAAGTGGCATGCAGAAATTTTATAATTCCGTTTTTTTTTTTTTTTTTGCATGATTCAATCAACACTTCCATTTTACATCTTATTGTACCTCTGGCTAGCTTGATAATTGTTCTCGTCTTCAAGCACAGTGAACAGGACAAATGAGACATTATGCATTCCCATATATAGACAGTTCTAATTAATGAAAAAGAAATGGTCTGAATATTTTGGGACGTTATTCGCCAAGTAATCATAATGTAATTTTGGGCAATTATGAGTAGTTTTTCAGGATGGAAATACCATTCAATTATTATGAATTGACTTGTACTATTGATTCTGTTAAAACCAGAAGTAATTAACTTTTGGAAGCTGCACGACCAAATATGAAAGTAATGTAAAGTAAGGATGACGGATTGATAAGGTGATAAAACCAAAGTTCCTGACTTCTTGTACTTTCACAGTCTTTCAGTACAGTTTAACTAGCTAATTGGTACTTTTTAAGTTTTCTATCATATTCTCATTTTCATTATCCGTTATCGTTGATGAAATTTTCACTCTTTCCTAAATTATTTGAGAAAAAATTCTCATATTTATCATTAAAAAAAGTTGAAGCGTATTATGATATGCGCTAGAAAGTCTAAATTTTGGATTGTTTTTTGAAATTACTAAGGTATAAGTATAACTTTATAAGGAAAAAAAAAGTGGACGGTAAGAAGCAACAAATTAATAGGAAGAAAAAGCTTTTGGTAATGTATGATTCCATCAGGAAAATGTTTTTTCCTTGATAATGAGAAATGGAATTCTTGGATAGTACGCAAAACTTTTTTTGCAATGATTAAATTGATTCCATTTGTTTATAACAGAGTGAAATTAGCAGATTTCAAAAGAAATATGTTTCCAACCAGACTTTTCCTTATTGTTTTCTTCTCATAAATTCTTCCGGTTATTTCTGAGTTTTTAAATTTAATAAAATGAAATTGGCTTGCTGCCTCTTCAAAATAATTTCAATCAAAAATGATGATGAAATAGATGATGGCAATTAAATATACGTACAAATTACTTGTCAAAAATCAGTCAAATATGACAGAATGCAAAAAAATAAATTGGCACCCGTCAGTTTTTGTTTTGTTTTTTAAAAGGAAATTGATTTATAAATATTACAAGAAATATAGCTGCAAAAATATATTTTTTGCCAAAGGAAATGTTGCTATTTTGAATTTTCTTTTGGCATAAAATAGCTTAAAGGTTCAAATTGCTAAAGAATTTCAAATGTACGACATTTTTAGATCATTTCTTTCAACAATTTTTTATGGTAATAAAAGAAAAAAAAATTCAACAATTCTAGAAAGTAATTGTTTAATACTAATTTTGCTTTACTCTAAAATACTAACACAAATGCTTTTCTATGCAATTCCATCTTTGAAGTAACAATTGAATGAGTAAAATTAATTTTGTTTGTAAACTTTATGGATGCCACAAAAAAGACGTATAAACCCATGGATTTCGAATACACGTTATTGAGTAAACAATATAAAAAGTAATTTTAAGATTTATGTGAATGAAATATATTCACAACTTTTTGATACCTTCCGTATTACTTTGAACTCTTTGTTGAATTCGAAAGTGATCTTATTCGGAGGAAATGAGTCAGCATCAATTTTTGAATTATCGATTAGCGAAATGAGTTCCATAACAATTTGATGGTACACTAGCGGACTTCTCGCTGTTTTCCCGTCTGGTATCACTTCCCAGTATCGTACATCCATTTTTAATGAGTCTGCTTTAGCTTCTAAAAGGAGAAATGGTAAAATACAATGGTCAAAAAAAATCTAAAAGCCTTATTTTGATCTCACCGCTCTACTTCTGTTATTTGGACAATACCTGAAATTTGTTGGCTTTAATTATTGTTCATTTAAGTCTATCATACTCTGCTAGTTTTGGTTAAGACTTTCACTGTATCAGCGAATGTTTGGATAGTTCTTTCTCTAAATCATTCTGAAGATTATATTAGAAAAGTTACTTTCATATGATGTAATCCTTGTTGTTTTTGTAGGTGAAGCTGGATCGGAAGCAATACCAATCAACCAAAGTAAATATTTCTCTTTCCGATCTTTCAATTGCGCTAAAATTACAAGCTATTTCCATATGAAAAATCTATTCTTATTCTAAAAAAAACTCAAAATTTTAGGATTATATGTTTGTTGAAAGGAAAAATTACATCGGATAATTATTAAGAAAGCAATAGTACTTACAAAGTTTTTTCATTGCATATTTATAGGAGTGTAAATTTCTCGTTGAATAAAGTAGAATACATCCGTCAAAATCCAAAGTAGACCAAAGATCGTGCTAAATTTTTAATTCGCAAAGTCTTCAGCCAATTAAATTCTTAGAAATTTTTTTTTCGTTGATCCATTACGGTCCTTTATTTTTATGGTAAATTTTTTGCCAACTTCTATAATTGCTACAATAAGTATCTTGAAAGCAAGATTTATCTTTCTAAAAGAAGGAGATATAAGGGTTTGAAATATCTCCCTTAATTTACGCAAGACAGTTAATGAGTTTTCTTATCTCTATTTAGATTTATCTTTCTAAAAGAACTGTAAAGCAATGGAGAAAATTTATCACAGTATATGATCATTTCTCCTTGCAACTTAATAATAGATGTTATCAGTTTCACGCTAATCACTATGTTCTTTACTTTAATTGATAAGAAAATATGGAAGAAAAATAAGACTTTTCACTCATTTTCGTTAGCAAATTTAAAATTTAAAACTGAATATTGATATTTACTTTCATCAAAAAGATATAAAATTGAATATCAAATAATATTTCGAAACTTATCTAACACTTTTTGCCTTCAATACTTACTAAAAAATGTCCGTTGTCTACAATTCGTAAGATAATGAATAATTTATGGTTGTTATATCATGCGGTCAGGAATAAAATTATAAAAGAGCTTTTTAAAATTACAAAAAAAAAGAAATGAAATTCTTTATTGATAGCATTAAACAAAATAAACGCGAAGTTTTCTATGCTATTTTAGCATCTATGTGTCATATCTGAAGAAAGATTAATATATTCTTTGTTCAGGTGCATTTACGAACGAGAATAAAAATTTTCTCGAATTAACTTTTGATTCATTAGTAATTCATTAGCTTGAAATGTGGGAATGACAAGACTACGCCTGGTTTAAGCTCAAATTCCGCTTGCTATCTTATTGCCATGGAACGATATTATCAACTATCGTGTGATCAGAGAACATGAAGTACCACATTTTGAATATCTTTTCCCATTTCAGTATGCTGTGGTTTACAGTTATTGTATGAGATATTAAATAAAATAGCCACCACTTAAAAAAATCATAATCAAAATATACAAATTTAGCGTTATTTGTCTACTAAAACATCACAAATCATGCCATTACTTTCGATAAAAGTTCTTAATAAGCTATAATTACTTCAAATATTGCTTTAAAAATTTTTCGAATTTTTACTTTTTCAAAGTTCACTTCAGCCAAAGTTACGTGTTTTACTAAACTGTCGATCCGGAATGATATCACGTTGGCTTGACGATCTGCAAATTGCCAACCATTTCAACTTTTCTTGCACTTCATACCTTCTATTTATTATAGCAATATGATTATATACTGCAGACGAGAAGCAGTATTTAGCGCAATTGCAGCATGGAGCTAATATTGTTTCACAGAATGAAATAGTAAATCGAAAAAAATCAAAAACTACATATTTTATTTACTAACTCAAATTCGTTAATAAATAACTTATGAGTTTATATATATATATATATATATATATATATATATATATATATATATATATATATATATATATATATATATATAATAATATATATATATATATATATATATATATATATATAC
>NW_018108185.1:320029-355481 GCF_000183805.2 Loa loa | reverse complement strand
TATATATATATATATATATATATTATATATATATATATATATATATATATATATATATATATATATATATATATATATATATATATATATATATATATATATATATATATATATATATAAAATAAATAAATGTATATATATATATATATATCATCAGACTTCATGATATCGAAATTTTCTACTTTTAAATAAATTATCAACACTCACCCGTCGTGATGCTATTGCCGGCCGATTTGAGCAATTTATGGATGAAAGCCGAGCAATCACATCCACCACAATCTACCACAATAACGAAATAATTAGTCCTGAAGCTCGGTACGCCCAGTTTACTTCCTCATCTTGAATTTACCAATATTTCACTTGTAAAATTAAGTCACAAGTTCTACACTAACTGTCGTGAAATAAATGAAATCTAATGAAAATTTAAAAAGCAACGAACTGGTTTGTTAAGCAACCGACATATCAAATTGAAATTGAATCAAACTCAATTCAAAGTATAAGAGTTAATGTAAAAGTCAGTGAGTATTTCTAAAAAATCTAAAGTTGAGAATTTTATTCTTGAACTACATTACTAAGTAATTTGTTTACAATCTTGTTTTGGATCCTATGTCCAACCCACTAGGCACATTTTTATATTTTGCTATATACATACATCACAACTATTACTATTATTATACTACTACTACTAACTACTACTACTACTAGTATTACTGCTATCATGACAATTCAATATTCATTCCAAATGGATAATCATCCAGAACTTCCCATCTTTTTTCATCTGCGATTCTCAATCTCATCCATTCTCAAAATTAAAAAAAAAGACTTTTTAATCTCCAGTCCATCATTTATTAGTATCCAATAATCAGTGCCCTCCTCCAAAACAGTTCATTATTTTTCTATCTTTTATTTTTATCTAATTATAACACTGCCCGTACCACAGATAAGTTTAATTAAGGATACCATGCCGAATCAACCTCAGATCCTGAAGAATAGATTTTTAATAGTTTTATCAATATTTTTTCAGGTATTTTTTGAAGGATACCATCTAAAATACAATGAAGTGATATGATGACTTGAAGTTATCTTTTTGGAATTTTTGTGAATAATAAGTAAGAAACAAAATTTACATGTTTGAATTGATAAATAAGTTAGAAATTAAGTGTATCACATACTATTTCAATTATAGCCATATGTCTAATGGCGTTTTTAATTTTCACTTTTACCACTTACTTGGTATAATGTTGACCATGCATATTCCAAATAGCCAAGGTATCTAGAGATCGAAGTAAAGTTTGTTTTTGTTGATTGTAGAATGCACAGTGGGATGGTGTCATTTTTTGACGGTCATTATTTCCAAGTGTGATGTCATGGCGACTTGAACGGAATGATTTTATTGCTTTATTCAGAATAAAGCTCAAGGACTGTGAGCCTAACATTGCAACATTTTCATTCGCATATGAGTAACAAATGTAATGAACTCCATTTCATTCCTTAAAAAACAAAAACTGAATTAGCCAGCTGCTAAAGTTAATACAATATTAGTCGTTATTTCATGCCAACTAAATTTTGCTTAACGTCGCTTTCACATGGAGAGTATTGCCTCCTTCTTTCCTCATTAATTTCTATCTTTGATTGGAATAGAATCATTAATCGTTAAATTTTCAAAAGGAAATTGTGTTCAGTTTTCCGAAGATTGTTAATTTCCTAAAAGATGTAGAGATGTTAACTGCTTCACATTCTTCATTTTGTTATGTAATGCAAATGAAATGAAATTAAAATAAAACCAACAAAAAAAAAGAAAGTTATGAGGAATTTTCCTGTAAATTTAGCTGTCGTAAGTTTCCATCATACCACTTTCCGCTTTTAGTTTTGCTATAGCAAAGGTCTCAGGGGATTCTAAATTTTGAAAATACCGTTTTTTTTTTCTTTTCTTTTCAATCCTCATACTTATCTTCTTTATTTTAATCTTAGAAGTGGTAATATTGAAAAAGCATACAGCATAAGATCTGACGGAAAAGAAAAATTCAATAAACCTGAGAAGACCAATGAAGCCATTAAGACTAGTAATATTTGTATATGTTCCCTTATTGCAGTAACAAGCCATTATCATTAAAAGTAGAAACTGATGACGACAATGAAAGTATTATCTTTCAATTAACACATAACTTTATGAATATACAACGAATATATTTTCCTTCAACATTTGTTGGATATCCCTTTCACAAACGCAAATTTCTATCAGTATATACATTTATACATAGAGATTCTTTTCTGTGATAATAGACAAAAGTAGCCATTAACTGGGGACCTGTCAGCTACAAAAATAGATGAAGAGGAGGTTTAGGAGCATCTTTTTGAATTCCTAACAAAGATTAGATTCCGAAAAGGGCATAATTTCGATAGAGCAATGAAGGAAACAAATGGTAAGTAGCATAATGCATGATAAAGAGACTTGTATGTAATTGTATTGGTATGGAAATAAGTTGGAGATTGTTAAGTGGATGGTACTTAGAAGGGAAATATATTTGTCTAAACTGAATCATTCACGTGAAGGATTAGTTACAAGGCGGCTCAATACATCGGAAGCTGAGCAAAATAATGATATTACGGGGGAGAAAAGGGCTTAGTTAAACATATTTTGATTGTCACTTTTCTGGGCTTTTAATGGATGAGAATAGGTTGATGAGAATGTAAAAGAGAAAAATGTATTCATTACTTTTATATTAAGAGATGATCAAGTAAACGAGTGCCTGGATGAGCTTATTCCTAATTTTCGAAATCACTATTACAAAAAACCTGCTTATGTAATTCTCTTTTTTCTACATTGTTATTGCATTTGGTACAATCGCATCGCATATGCTGAATATCGCATGCTTGTTTAAGACCACCTCTTCAAATGTCATATGCAGGAAAGGGACAACAAGTAGATTATAACTGTACATTTTTTATTTTATTTTTTTTCTGTAGCACGCAAACATTTTAGATTTGGCAATCAAATTTTGGAGAATTGCAATGAAGAAGGGGAGACCTTATTAATTAGGATTGAGAGTGCTACTGATTCTTTGAAATTTCAAAATTTTTGACTTCACAATTCACAGAAACTAAAACAACATTTGAATGTGGTTTCCAATCAAGTATAGATATTGAGTCTGGATATTGAATTTCCAGTCAAGAAACCAGAAAATAGTGCTCTTAATTGAATACTAAATGTCATGTTGGGCTCAAAATCACATAGGAAATGGAAAATAAATTAAATTACTCTCAGCTTAATAAATAAAAAACAAAAGTGAAGCCTTTGCAGAAAGCCGAGACCAAAATATATATATTCTTTTTTAGAATTTCTGCGAAACAAAATAAGGGAGGAATTATTTTGCAAGAGGAAGTGCCATTTGACGAAAATAAAAACGGGGAAGTTCTGAAAAATTAACCTGAATGAATTTCCTTAGACGGAAGTAAAATTTCCCTTACCTAATCTAATACAACCCACTGATCAAATTATAAGGTGCCAAATTTACCAGATGTTATAGTTTGGTTTTGACAGGCCTTTCCATTTCAGGAGTTCTTTTAGAAAGAAATAAACTGGGCAACTGAATTGAAGAATGAGATGAAAGTTGATGGAGGAAAGAATGAACCATCAACAAGAATGTTCGGAAAGACTCGTAAACGCAATACATATCAATCCTGCCTCCAATTTTATCACATCAATTTTGGTCGTATAAAATCTCACGTTTCGTTTTTTTCTATGCCTTCTCTCATCTCTCTGTTAGTAACCTTTTCATCTTTCAGGTTAACAGAATGTTATCTGGATAACAGAGCTATTGTAGGAGTTAAAAGCTAAAGGGGAATGAAACTGGTAGGAAAAGGAAAAGGAAAGAGCAGGGATATGATTCACCATTCATTTCTAGGATAAGTATGAAGAATCCACCACTACTATCACTATTATAACATACTGCACAAACCATCATAACAGCTTCTGGAATTGCAATTTTTTTTTCTACAAAAAGGAATCTTTTATTCTGCGACCCTTTTGTCAATTTATCAATATTTTATTGGAAATAAGCTAAGTCTCTTTCCTTTTCTTTCCTTTTCCTTCCTTATTCCACTTTCTCTCCCTTAGTATTATTATTTAGACTGAGCTTCTCACCCGTTTATTGTTTTCTTTGTTTCCTTTTTGAAACTTTCGTGTTCGTGTGAACAGTATCGGATAAAATAATGAAATCATTTAAAATTGGTTTTACACAGTTATGCTATGACTGAATTTAGAAAATTAAAAATTTAGTATGCAAAGGTTGATTTATAGCATAGCTTGCGAATTCCATCTCGAACTATCGTCGTTGTTGATGGGATGCAATGCTGGCTATAAATCATAAAAACTATCCACCCTTAGGAAATAGACCCAGTTTATATATCTTTTCTAATTACGTGGATACATAGTATTGTTATTTGCTGAATTTAAATATTACAATTTGTTTCCTAGGTTCCTTATATTTAACAACTCATCGTACATGATAATAAGTATATTTGTTTCTGAGCGAAGAATGACCGAAACATCTTGATGTTATTAATAAAGTAATTGATGATCGATTAAGCATGACCCAGTTGGATAACATGAAGTACCACTAATTTACCAGTAAATAAATGAATATCATTATGCAATTTATTCATACATTGACATTAAGGCATTGTTTCAATGAACAGTTATGAATAAGTCATTATTACAAGAATAACCAATTATATTAACACTCAAACATTGAGAATTACATCATTACTTTAACGAGTCTTATATGAAGCAAATAAAATGCCTTCATTAAAAGAGGTGGCTTTTTTCATCATAAAAAATTGATTCGCACAAGGAAGTCGCATATTTATAAAATTGTTTAATCCTCGATGTATCGATCCACAAGTTTCAGTAAATTATTGTCGATGCTAGTAAAACATAAACACAGCCATTTAGTACAAGGCTTTTCTTAAGCATTGCCTAGCTGATATGATGTGGTAGACTACATTCTCTAAAGTATCGTCACGGAAAGACTCCATCAGGTGGAAAGATGAACGGACTGTAAGAAACTGGCGCTTTTAATAGCAAACAGTGAAAGGAATAAACGAACAGAATGGAAAATCACACTCAACAAGTCCGAACTATTCATTGTACTTCAATATTCTAGCTATATAGAATAATTTATTTTTATTTTTTGACTTCACGTTAACCAATCAGATGATCATTGCTTGCCAAAAAAGGCTATTGATTAGTGCTACAGATGAAATTTCTTCAAATTTGCTCTCTAAAATTCTTTCAAATTTCTTCATTAATATTCATGTCATTCATTACTTATCCTGGAATATTCATGCATATATATGTATATTATGCATATCCATGAAGACATTATCTTTCCACAAATGTCACTTCTTTCATTCACATAACAACTATAACAGCGATATTCCCCACCACTCCAAAATAACACTCAGATTATCGACGACAACAGCCACCAATCACCACTTTACATACAACCTTCCATCATGTGGGAAAGTGTTTTCGTACTGTCCGGTCTATGTAACAGTGATCACACTCTACGTTTGTTATAATAGGGTGGTTTTGACTGTTTCCTTTTGTTCTATCTGCTTCTCTTTTCTTCCGAGTTTGTATTTGTTCTTTTTTCCTTTTACAAATTTTGCAGCGTTCTCTCTAAAAGGTTCTTTAGATTCAGTGCAGTCGGCATACCCTTCAAATCTATAGTGTCTCTATTCTTGCTTCGCATAATATCAATGCTATCTTGCAACCGTCTTTCTCATCCACCTCTCACCCTATAAAATCTATGTATATCACGATGACTTGGACAGGCACTTTAGCTGTTGTTGGATAGAACTGGGTCTGGGAATATGTGCGAGTGTATGTGCGTGTATGGGTGTGTTAGTGTATGTGTATGTGTGTATGTGTGCTTATGTGTATGTGTGTGCAGGTGTGTAGGTGTTAGAAGTTTACTTATTAGTGTGGGGTGGTAAATAGAGTAAGAATACTCGTGCCGTTCGCTGATGGTTTTTTTCGCTTTGATTTTAGGCTTTTGTTATTGACTGAGGCAAAATATGGATTAGGCCCGACGGAGGAATATTCCTTTCTGGTGGATTCCTATCAAATGGATTTTTAAATGCTAAAAATAACTTAGGTTTATGTTCTTCTCAACCTTGAAATGCTCTCATTGAAGTGGAATGAAATTGGGAAGGATTTGTCTGATCTTTTATTACAGTTACTATCTCATTTCCTGCCCAGACCGTGAAGTTGAAGGGAAACGCGAATGTTGTAAGTCATTCGATGTGAGACTTGCTATAATCATTTCATAGTCCTAATCTTTTAGACCTGTTTGTATTTCCTGAAAGGACATCTTCTCATCTTTGTATACAGTGCAATACTAGTTGTTCTGGAAATATCCAACGGATATTTTTTTCTAGAGATCGCTTGTATTTGGAAATTTGTAAAGGTACTGCCAATGGAAGAAAGGAGAAAATAGTTAATTTCGTAAATTGTAGATGCAATTCAATGTGTACATGTATGCTTTCAGGTGAGCAGCTGAAGAGGAAGGAAAGGATGAAACTGAACATAGCATATCCAACTACTGGCTGTCAGAAAGTGTTTGAAATTGATGATGATAAGAAGTTGCGGATTTTCTATGAAAAAAGGATGGCACAAGAAGTAGAGGCCGATGCTTTGGGCGATGAATGGAAGGTAACCTGGGTGATCATCTTATGGCCCCCTATTTGAATTTTTTTCGTTGTTCTTTGATCCAGAAGTTTTCCACACTTTTTTTCAACTCCAGAATAGTGTTGTTTTTTCAGCATTTTAGTAAGGTCGTCATCATGGATCTTATAAATTTACAGTTTTAAAAACAGTTACTTTCGGATTTGTGTTATGTGTCAGGCTGTTTGACTTTTCAGATTTTCTAGTTTTTATCCTGAGATTTTTTTTTGCATTCGTAATAAAGATTTTGCTTTATCTCCATTTACCTTACGTATACTATATCGATTATATAGATATTGTTCCAAATCAATGCTCTCGGTAAATAAGTGAGGAAAAGAGAACATACATTTTTCTAGGGGTACGTTTTGCGTATAACTGGTGGTAACGACAAGCAAGGTTTTCCAATGAAACAAGGCGTTTTGACAAACGGTCGCGTGCGATTGTTGCTGTCAAAAGGGCATTCTTGCTATCGATCTCGTCGAGATGGGGAACGTAAGCGCAAGTCAGTACGTGGATGTATTGTTGATGCTAACTTATCTGCCCTTGCGTTAATCATTGTAAAGAAAGGTAGGACATTTTACTTATATTACAAAGAACTGGAAAGATTTTCGGAAATATGTCAAGTCTTTTTCGGAATTAAATGACCACATTTGCTGTACTTCAGGCGAGCAGGAAATTCCTGGCTTAACAGATACCACAGTTCCTCGCCGTTTGGGACCCAAACGTGCGTCTAAAATCCGTAAACTGTTCAATCTAACGAAGAATGATGATGTTAGGAAGTATGTTATCCGTCGGAAACTACCCGAAAAAGAAGGTAAATTTACTTCTATGACTTGTAGTAATTGTATTTTTGTAAAATTCATTTCTGGTGACTTGATTTTAAATATTCTCCGTTTTCACGCGCAGTTTTGGATGATGTAGTTTGAATTGTTACTCATCTCTTATCACAACAGATGACTTTTATTACATATCAACATCGGAGAAGAAATGCTCTATCAGGATAATAGTAAGCTTCACTCGACGGATTACGCTTCTCTTTAAACGACTTCCATATATATATATATATAGGTCTGCAGTATAAGATTCGAAGTGATGTACAGTACCTTTCTATTTTAGGTCAGAAACCGCGCAGTAAAGCACCAAAGATTCAGCGACTAATAACACCAGTTGTATTGCAACGCAAACGAAGACGTCTGGCAATGAAAATCAAACGAAGTGTTAAACGTCGTGAAGAAGAAGCTCAGTACCATAAGATGATGACGCAATACTCCAAGGTTTGTTTGTGCTATGCAGTTTTCGTTATTCTGGAGTTGGGGCTGCATTGAGCATATTTATAATTTGTTATAGTTGCAGGTCAAGGAATTTTTTTTAGTACTACCTTTTATCTGCAAATAAGGCATACCAAGCCTTCGTCTGTTTCACTCTTTCGCGGATTTTTCTGAAGACTTTTTAGGAAAACAAGCAGCTAAGATTGCTCGCCGCCGCTCGTCAGCATCTCGTCGTGAATCAGAGTCAGTAAGATATAGCAAGAGCAGCAAATAAATTTGTTGAATAGCTACCATTCATTGTTACATTGATCCTACCATAAAACGATAAAACTGTTACTGCTTTACTGTTTTACAACATATTTAAATGCCAAGGCAAACAGTGTCCGTTGAAATGTAATGTGCAAGCGTTCATGCTGCTGTTCAATTTCAGCTTCAGCAAATGGTTTTAATATTTCTTAAAAAATCTGAATTCCCAGTCAAATAAATTTTATCGTACATAAAAGTAAGATGAAAAAGAAGTCATATGAGACAAGTGAATGAGACGGTATGTAGAGATTTGTAGAGATCTGTCAAAGTAAAGCATAATCGACTTCAAGGAGAAAGGCACTGAAAGGGAATGGTGCAGTCACATTCTAAATTTACAGTGGATTACATTTGTTTCGAATTGACAAAGCTCCGGTTGGAAGTTAAATAAAGCAACAAAGTTGGAGGGACGAACAAATACGGGAAAATATCTTGTAGAATAGGGTTTATTCCTGGATTGCGAAAGGTCGCTTTTCTTTTTTCATTTCAGTGAGAGCACGCTTAACAGCAAGTCCTGCTTCGGCTTCAAATTGAAGATGCTGCTGTCGTGAGTAGTTGTACAGCGAATTCAACATCACTTTCTAGAAAAGTATTTGAAATGAAATCTCATTTGTAATTCAATGTCGCTGTTGAGAAGCCAGCTTTATCTAATTGGGTTATGGTCACTCGCTACAATATCAGACCATGAATCTTACTTTTAGCTAATTCTCTAAATTATGCGTCATCATATTAAGAGAGAAGTTCTTTGTATCATGCATAGATGACTGAATAAATTTAACCGACCGACTAAATTAAAAATAAATCGCTTACAAGATCGGACTCAGTGATTGGTTCAACACAAAACTTATCCGCCGTTATAGAGTCCCACTTTTTTTCACATTGTGGTCGACCGGATAATCCTTCGCTATCATCAACTATTATCGCTTTTGCTGCTATCGTTGGCAAGAAGGCGCCATATAATTTGACAATCGTACCCAGCACTTCATTACAGTCTGATTCATTGTTACCTTTACAGTGGGGTTTACCAACTAGCGTTGCAATTGCCAATGACTGTAATATATTAAGAAAAAAAAACACTAAGTTCAAATTTCTTTGCATCGAAAAAGTAGATCAGTTGAGAAGATCGACAGGAACACGAATGCCAAGTAGTGCAAAAGTAGAATATGTGTGGAACAATTACAAAAATATTCTGATTAATAAATCTCAGCAACAAAGATTGGTAAATTGGAGCCTTTTACATGAATTCCCTCTACAATAAATTTCCGATTGTTATCCGGTACCTTAGGTTTCACATGTACATAAAAATATACAAATAAAACCATTAAGTTAAAAAAATGAAGTAAGGAAGAAAACTAAATAATAATTAGCATTCAGGCCGATTGTAGGAAGCTGAATGCAATATGGACAAATAAAGGTAAACATAAAAAATGGAGTGTGTGTACCTGTAGCATACACACCTAGAAAAGAACGTAGAAATGCTACTGAAATGTTTATTCAATTGCTTCTATTAAGAAATCAAAGAAAGAGAATTTCATCTCTTCATAAAAGTATAAAATTTTTGCCAATGAACTTACCTTTGCACTGTGAACACGAGCATTAATCCGTTCCCAAATAGTTGGATCGCAGCAAACATATTGGCTATCGCATGCAATGCGCATACTACTACTTTTACATATAAATGCACCACACAGACGGCATTTCAGATCATAACTATAATGTCGAATACTGCTTTTGATCAATTCCACTTCGAAAAAAAATTCTTTGATTCCGATTTAAATCAAAGTAAGTTCTGATTCCTTCCATTTCTTCAACTTGAATCCTTTTTGACGAATTAGTGATTTTAGGAATTTTGTAAGAACAAGGTCTTAAAAAAATAACCATTTCCCTTCTAGCGAACGTTTCTTTTCATTTTCTCGCACCAAATTTGCTTCATGGAGAGCTCTCATTTGATTAATTTTCGTTTCTACCTGATATAGATATGATTTGAATACTGACTGCCAAAAACAACCCTACGTAAAATATCATCTTAAAAATATTAAACCAAGGACTGCCTCGACGTGTTATAAGATTTAAGGAATTAAACGAGGATTTTGAATCTGATTCGTTTTAAAAAAATATTGTATCCATAGGAAGTCCATATTCTCAATTTCAAGTCTGTCAACAGCAAATGAAGATAAAGAAATGAAACTGCACAATAGAAATGATCAAATCAAGGCGTCGGGAGAGTTTTAGAGAGAGCTCGCGCTTCATGGTAAGAAATCACTGATATTATGAAGGATTTCGTGAATACGAAACTGAGCAGCAACTTTCTTATTAAAATTAAACCATAAAAAGATTTTTCCAACAATGAATAAGAGAATCCTAAAATTATTGAAGCAATCAATGATTATTATCATTAACAACCTACCAGCTGCTTCATCTGGTTTTCCGATTTTGTTTGCATATGTTCCAGACAGCGTCTCATTAAATGTTCTTTCTGAATGTTTTCTAACTCCTTTTCTTCTATAGAACCATCTAAAGCTAACAAAATTGATCTACTATGTCTCGCTCGAGCTCGACCTATAATACTCGACAATCTTTTATGAATAACAAAAATCTGGTAAGATGGAATAATTACCAATTCAGAAAAACTTTTTACAAAATTTCAGAATTAGCCACAACTTTTAGCAAATGCATATGGACTATTCATTCTTGAAGTTTGAGATCAAAGTTGAATAGGTAGAACTTCAAAAACTCCAGACTGAAACTAACTAACCCCTTCTCTGAATCAGTGATCTCTCGGAACCTGTGTTGTTGTATTTGATGATCAGATTACATGCAGAAATGTCCAAACCTTCCTCAGCAACTGATGTGGCCACCAAAACCTTCAAAGTGCCCTGATTGAAATTCTCAATCACTGTTCGTTGCTCTTCAGCCGTCTGACCACTCAAGGCGGATGATCGATTTGAACCTAAACACACGTAAGCTACGTGACTCATTTATTACCACTTTCATATATTTACTGTTACAAACCGTCATTATTCTTTAATATTACCTCATGGTGTTAATTATTTTTTCCCGGAAGACTTAAATTTTTTCTAAAAAAAAAGCATTACTGGTAACGAATCCAACCGCACGATTTGTTCCATCAACAATTTTGACAGTATTCAAATGGTGTGATAGATACTGGGCCAGTCTACGTGTCGTCACAAAAATTATAGTCCTGGATGCTGGATCCGAAACGTACTGTTCACGCAAAATAGTATGCAGCATTTTCAAGATTTCTTTTTCTTCACCTGAGTCACTTTCCTTGAAATTTAGTTCATTTGGTTTCACAAATTCTGAAAAAGCAAAGAGATACAGAAAAGTCTGGCAGAGAAAACATGAAGAAGCTGTATGTCATCTTTGATTTCTTGCTGTTTTAATCCTCATTATAAAAAGAATATGTGAAAAGTTTTAAATGAAATTTCGCATATTGACCTGTGAAATAAAAACCATCAAAGTAGTATGAAGGTACAAAAATCAAATGTAGTATGAAGGTACAAAAATCACATTTTACAGCATTACAAATGATAATCACAGAAACGAATAAAGTAGTGTTAGTGATAACGGATGATGGAATATTAATTTAATGTTTTGATAAAACTACTACCAACAAATTACATACTTTCGAAAAGTTTCTTCAATTGATTCTGAATAGTTGTACTATCCCTTCTATCCGGAAAAATTTCTTTTGCCATATTTTCACGTAAATAACTGTAAGCATACCAATTCGGCAGTAAATCGCTCAAGCAGAGAGCACGATAATAATACTGAAACACAAATCCAATCACTAAGTAATGAGATAGAAAAGGGCCATAAATAAATTTTCAAAAACAGATGAACGTGGAATTCTAGAAAAAAATGTTGCAACAACATTCCATCACTTTCAAAGTGTTTTTAACTCACTGAATAAAAGGTATTTACCCCAAGATGTTCAAGCATTTTGATTAACTGATGCTTCACTTTACCACCAGGTAACTCCGCTAAACGATTTTTCAAGCCTCCAACAAAGTTCTCGTAACGCATTGAACTCTTCTGTACCGGAAATGCAGTTTCCTCCTGAAATTAGCATGGAAAAGCCGAACGCTATGGAAACAACATGGCATGCAACTAAATTATTGATATGATCTTAGCCATCTCAAAACGTTTATTACTAAAAATGTGCAATTATTTTTTTGTGCAATTATTCAATTATTTCCCCTTCACACTTTTATACAAGCCTTTTTCTACAGTCCACATACGCATTTATGAATAGTTAATGGCATGAATATGTAATGGTAGCGAGTATTTTCAGCTATTACAAATCTGTTGGACGTGCTCAGTGAAAGAAGTTCAACTTATAATCCACATGACAGGCCGCACAATAAAACTGCATTCCATTTTTTGCCCAAACTTCGTTTCCTAGCAATTGGTAATCGTAAAAACGAAAGATGTAGTAGCACCAGCAAAACTTTAGAGTTTAAAATTAAGGAGAACAAAAAAAGCCAAATAAATCAAGGAAATTATAACAAACCACTCTAAAATTAATAACTTTATTTTCGGCTATTTTTTCAAGTTCTGGCTTTGCAGCAAATTCAATTTTCCTCATACAGATTTCTAATGATTGACAGAAACTGTCGTACTCAGGCCGATGAGCGCGTTTTATGTCTGAAAAAGAATTACGAACGACGCTGAAAGCGTTCTTTCTCTCAGTTTTAGGCATCCAAATCACTAAATTTAGCTGAATTGCAATCTATGTCTCAATATTTGCCAGAAAAACGAACCATCGACAGGCGGTTTCACAAAATAACGAAGATTTTCCATATGTTTTCGAACCGTACTGATAGAATGAGCAGAGAGTTTGGCGCATAAATCCATCATATGCTGTAATTTGATAACACTGAATTGTCAGAGGATTAAATTGAAATCCCAAAAGATCTAAAATGAATCTAAAATCTAAAGTGAAGACAGAAGCTACTATGCGTCACTTCTAAAATACAACACTGTAATAGAAAAATTTCTGTCGAACTGAAAAAACAAACATCAAGTGCTGCTTCAACATTTGCACGTCCCGCACCAAGTGGAAGAGAAGCAGTTAAACCAACAATTTGTGGCTTTGGCCCATCAAATCTGTGCAACATTCGCATCAGAACTGGAAAAAAATCTCAGCTTCAAATATAAGCTCATTAAACAATCACATCGAAATTTTCAAAGCTTAACTGATCATAATACAACAACACGAATATGAGGAAATGTGCTAGTTATTATTAATATGTCACTACGAAACATTCACTATAAAAATCAACGAGTTTCGAGAAAATCCAAATTAAAAAGAATTACCGTGATATGGATGGTCTCCGTCGCAATGATGGCATTCATCAAATATAAACATCGAGAAATCGGTGAAGTACAAACGATCATCTCGACGTATACTTCTTAACAAATTTCTAGAAAACAAAAATAAATTAAAAACTTTATGAGGCAGCTGCATTGAAATTTCCCTCTTCATCATCACCAACATTAACTTCTTTATTCTGCTTTTCAATTATGTCCAATTCGCAAATGTATGATACAAAATAGAAACTGACGATATTTACATGAAAATTTGGGGTGTGAAAACGGTTACATGACTTGCTAAAACATTTGGAGCACGTCCATTCTCATCGACTGGTTCACTTCCACTCATACCGTCGACCCAGAACGTTTTTCGCAAGTAACGATTCAACATTATACACTGTTGTTCTACAAGCGGAATTGTTGGCACAAGGATCGCTACCTAAAATAGGTGGGAATTTGAAACTTTAGTTCAAATCATTCCTACCATGAATCTTCAACATATGGTAATATGCAAATATTAATATGAAAGATAGACCATTCATTTAACGATATTTATGATGTGGTCGCACATTGGGCAAGAGTAAGTGAGAAACGTATGTGTACTAGATTCATTTCAGAATCGTGATTTTGATTAACTTCCAACCAAGCTGCTCTGGTATGTTTTGTCCGAACTCGGCTAACATGTGATACACGGGTTCCAACTGTTGCTAAAGTTCCAGAACATGCTTCGATAAAGTCAAGCCGATTCAGCAACGTAATATAACTCCTGTCAGAAGCAAAAATTGAGCCGAATTTCTTTAAAATAACAAGAACAACAAAAATAAACCCTGGAAGGTTTATCTGCAGCTTTCATAGTACGAAAATGTTCCAGGATGATATGTGCAGCTACAACAGTTTTTCCCGAACCAGTTGGAGCACAGATGATTGTGTTCACCCCTCGACATGCAGTCGCCACCAGTTCCTGCTGATATGGTCGCAATTCAATCGATTCTGCATCTTCCAAGCGTTCCAATTTTTCATCACCTGAAACATAACCATTCTTCTTATCGCATTATGCTGTCGTTGTCAAGTTAATGATGTGAATGGAGAAAAGTAACAAGGTCTATTGTTAAGTTTGAAATAAAGTTCCCATAAGTGAGCAAGCTCCGAAAGACACACTAAATGCTTTCATCCGATATTTCTTGTAATGTTCTTGGGTGCGACTTTCCGGTTTCTCTGGTTCTTCTAGCTCTTTCACAGTGTTTGGTAACTCGTTTTGTAGTCCCGACTTATTTTGAGATATCTTCAAGATTCGACACTGTGTATTGTAGGCATCTAAAATATGCTTTTTCCAGACAGATACAAAGGTGAAAGTCAACATAGACCAGCCAAACATTTACAGAGATTAAAAACAACTGCATCAAAAAAAAAGAAAAGTGATTTCGCTATTCCTTAACTTCACCATCTCTCTACAAGTCTATTTCCACAAACTCACCCAAGTGGATCTTGTAATCAGGATCAATAAATTCAGGTATTGAACGATTAGCACTGTCAACAAGGCATGCGTTTAAAAAATCGAAATACCAACTAGATGGTTGACTCTCCAAACTTCCTACTTTCGGTAGGCTCCTCATCAGATAACATGCTGCTTCTTCATACTCTGAAAATGAAAATAAAGTGCATTTCAACAGAGCAAACACTGCCTTCTTCATTGCGAAATTGAAATTATTTATAGTAAAAACAGTACTGTTATGCAGAAGATAATAATTTTAACATGAAATGAAAATATGAACTTCATACTTTTAGTTTTCATCATTTCCCGCACGACATTCTTAATGGATTCATAGCCCACATCTTTTAACTTCGCACAGATTGGTAGCGGTTCAATTGTCGTTGTAATTTTATCCATTCTTTTCGTATCTTCATAGAACATTTTACGATAAAACTCCAATGATCTCGCTGGTATACTTTCATGAATCAAATCAAGGAGAGCTTTGTTATCTGCAAGAGTAAGGACAATGAGAAAGCAATTAACAGGTTCTTTTTGCTTTTTTCATTGTCTTTCTCTTGCACGGAACTAGTATTTTGATACAAACTGAATCCATAAAAAAAACAAAGCTTGAAATGACTTGAAATGACTTAATTTAAAACGGAATAATCTAATTGCTTGATCACGAAAAACATCCAACTTTAATCCTGAACTTGGAATATGGTGACTTCCACTCTTTTAATCTAATTTAAATAAACTTTTGCATACATTTCACTCTGCTTCTTTTGGTAATTCCAAAGTTTTCACCAGCTCTCACAATTTTTTAATAATAGCTGTATTTCTAGAAATATACGATCAGTAAGTAGTCTAACTAGTAGACTGACCAATGACTAGCAGTAGATTAAAAAAATGAGCTTCATAGAATAGATGATGTAAATAATTTCCAATTTTACACATATATGCGCTAGGAATAACGAATTCGTAGCATTGGATGTCTGCAATAATTCTGATATGTTCCAAAATCAATACCTTTAGTGGCCATAAAGAGTATACGATCCATGGCCTCACGATTGAAGCGTATCCGACGCCAGAAATAATTTAGTGCCATTTTTTTATTAGAATCGTCCTTGAACAAATCCAAAAGCCGAGCAAAACATCTTGGGTCATCTGAAACATAATTAAATTTTATAAATAAGAATTTTTCATGTAACCGATTTCACAAAAATAATGCTCTGAACAATATCAAGAGATTAGCTTGTGTTCGGGAGTTCATTTCATATTTAATGGTAAATCGAAGGAGGAATAGTTGTGAACTATAGCACGAAAAGGATGAGACTATAATACAAAAAGGATGAGATATTTGTTGCAGCAACCAATACGAGTCATAATAAAAACTGAAAACTAATCAATTAACAGCAACGAATACCTTAAAATTATAACTAACAAAAAATTAAGCCAAACAGTGGGAGAAAACTTGGGAATTGAATGTAAAATGATATGCTAGAGATATTATGATAGTATCTTGAAAGTTGTCGTACCGAAAAATTGGCGAAACTGTTGCAACTTTTCAACAGTGTCAACTGATTCCAGTAATTCTGCTTTGTAAAGCCTTAAATGTCCCAAACGAAATCCTTCATCACTTATCATCTAAATAATTTCAGCTTAAAAAAAAGTCGTCCCCGCAATATCAAGAAACTTAACAAAAGGTAAACATAAACCATAATGAATGTGGAAAAGGATCAGCAAATGGAGACGTAAGAAATGTTCCGGATTCTTAATCTTTCCATTAGAAATCAAATCTTGGAATGATATTAAAAACTGCACAAACATATCTGAAACTATTGCTTCACTAAAATTTTAGACACATAACTCAGAAATGTAGATGTGTCGGTGGAGAAGACTGACTTACTAATTTGGAGAACTCGTCATCGCTGAGATTTTGTTGGAATGACTTATCCATCGTCTGAGTTATCTCCCTGCAACAACCGAAGGAACCAAGTTATCGTTAGATCAGTCAATAACCTCAAACATTCACCGACTTCCCCGACCACTTCCTCACCCCGGTTCCTTGAATACAAATTAAAGACAAAACAGGGCAAGTGTCAACATTCATGTCCCATCTGAGGTGTTGTTCCATTTGACATGCCGACATTTCAGCGACACGAAGTGTAGGCTGGTCTGACCTGAGGGATGATAAAGGTTACGTATGAAATGCCCACGTCAATTACATATTTGTTTGCATTCAATTTCCATTTATATTTCCATTTCTCATTTATCAGATTAACTGGCGCATATATAGGAGTGATATAAAACAGTATGAATCTAAAGAATCACCGAATGAAAGAGACGTAGTTGTTACGATCAGATGTTGATTCACTTCGTGATGTATCCACCCTTTTCGACGAGTACCGCTTTATACACTCTCAGGTAAAAAACTGCAAAATTCCCAGATAATATAGAATCCATGAATTAGAATGATATATGATACTTGATATAAAATGATGCCGCAATTTGCATAAAGTCGACTTATCATATTGATTTGTCCTACAGTTCCAAATTTAAAAACTTTGTTGTTGGAAGCTGATGGTCAGAAGTTGAATTAAAATTCATCTCAGTAGGAGTGGAAATAATCACCCTCCGACCACGGGAGGTTACCAAGGAATATTGGCTGAAATCCCCTTATACCTTCTTTAAGAATTAATTGCATTGGATATCTACTTGAACATAACTAATCACCTTTCCTGTATTCTTGCTTTGATGAGGATTCATAAAGGAAAATCTAAGATTAGTGGAAAATTGGCACTAAGATGTACGATGGCAAAAGTTTTCGACAAAGTAAAATGCTGCCTTCTCACTCATTGTTTGTTCTTCAGTCATCCGTAGTACAAATGAGTTTCAACTAACTGCTATTCACAATAACAAATTTTTTGTTACAACCTTTACACCCTTATACAGAAGTGAACCACAGCTTCATTTTAGTATTTCACAAAGCACTGACTTTCTCTGGCATAATCTGAGAAGTGAAATAACTAAAGCGCTGAGAACTTTTTATTGTTTCATGATGCTATTGGAAAAGATCATGCACAAACAAGAACATAGATAATGCATAAATACAGGTATCATATAAAACATAAGAAGTCAGGCGCTTGTTATATTGAATTTCTGATTACTCATGATACTATATTTATGCATTCATCCAATCATTTGATTCTAGATTCGACTCAGAGTTGACAACTTTTCGGGACTTATATAATTTAAAAGTTCAAAGACCTAAGAACATTTAAAAACTTAATTTGACCAGAAAAAAATTAGGTCAAATACACTTTGAAATCCCTGTAGAATTCATGAGGAATTTGATTTCTATAATCAAATAAGAACATATATCGTTTGCAACAAATCGTTCTGATAAACTCCTATAAACATTTCTTTAAAAAATTGTATCTCTGAGAATTTGCACACCTGGCTGAGAGTAGTTCTTGTATGTATCAAATGCAGTACTTGAGAAAATGTGGATCTGCCAATCAAAACAGTTACTGCATTGGAGCAACAAGCATGCACATCAACAATATGTGTCAAATTCTAGTCGTCGGAAAAACAAATGAATGTCAGACCAATAATGACAGACAATGAGATTTTAATCTCAACATGATATAATTGTAACTCATTCTGAATTTAAAACAGAGTATTAGAAAAACAGATTACAAATACATTCTATTAAAAAATAAATATATTGTAATCAGTGTAAGCCAGCCGCACTTACAATTTCGGTAATAATCGGTTCTAGTTGATGCCTGAGGTTTCGTAGTGTACCTATGGAAGCTTCAGAACTTGCAATAATAATTACAAAAAGTGAGCTGATTTGGAGTATTACCAGAGCTGTTGATTCATAACTGTAAATACAAAGTAAAACATAATATTCATTAAAACAGGTGATGCCTGAGGTTTCGCAAGATTACTGATAAATAAAACTGGCATAGAAATTTCGACAAAAGTAAATCAAAACTTTTCCGAGACTCTTGAAAAAGAAGTGAGTTCAATTTGGTTTACTAAAGCGAATAGAGGGTTCCACTATGAAGTTTGACAGGATGCACAGAAATATCATTTGTATCATGATTTTGCAAAAAGCAAAATCGTTAATTTTTTCAATTTGATACTTTTCAGTAAATTGGATTATTGGGAAACTGTATATCCTACCAAAATAACTGACTACACAAAAATTAAATGCATACCAAAAAATTGCCGATTTTTGTTCGCCAAGATTCAACTTGGGTATCTGTTCCACCGTTATCTGATTACTGTTGATAAGCTGCATTCGATTCCGCAGGTCTTCTTCTGTAAATAAGTTTAAGGAAATCCTTACAAGTTATAACTTTCAAATGCAATCAAGGTAAAAAATGCAAATTATGATTTCCATATGACACTTTAAAGAAAAAACCATACCACCCGATTCATTCACAGGAACAAAAAAGGAAAAGATCATACCGCCTGACTCATTTACACCAATAATCGGTATACCCTCCTTATCAGTGACAAAGATATGCTGCACGCCTTGCGTATTCAGCAATAACTTTTGCAACGACTTCGTTATTTCCATTGCTCAATCCTTACGCTACGGTAGATTTCATCCGAGAAATATTCAACGGTAAAAGAGGTATTTCACAGCATAATCAAAGAGAACAGTCCCATCAATACAGAACCAACCCCTAATTAAATGTGTAGTTTGGAGATGTTACATATCCCCCAAAAACATCAACTTCGAATTTTATTTGAAGGAGTTGATTAGAAAGGATTTACGAATTTCCAAGGTATGTGAAGATTTCCTTGACTGAGATGAGAGATATTAATGGTGAAAGACTTTAACTAATAATAGTATCACAAGCAGCAACAGTAATGTAACACGGAACCCTAGTAGTCAGTTTACAAATAATGGCAATACGTCCCAAAAAAGTATCTATCATGCAGCTTTATGAAATGTTTCAAGTTCAAAGTTGAGTAATAACACTCAAAATACAAAATAACTTGTAACAAATAACTAAAACCAAAAAAAAATTTAACCGAAACCTGATCACATGTTTCAATGTCATTATTTACAAACAAGATAAAAATCCATCAAATTTAAATTTTGCCAAGAAAAATGCAAAATAATTTGTACAGCAAAAGAAATGCCCGAAAACACAATTACATTTGATCGTGGAAGAAAGAAATGAAAAGATGGAAGTACAGAATTTCAGGTAGGAAAAACTTGAAAGTCGGTTTTACTTATTCTTTCTGCATCATTCACCATCAGCAACAAAAAGCCGGGCTTATTTCCATTTGGATATTGAATGGAAAACATTCCCTCCACCAACCTACCATTAATTTAGCTCAATGATGACCATGAGTTCTCATAAACCATCAGTAAATCTGCGTTTTATCTCAAATGTCTGCCCCGGGTCTTCCAAAATTTAGAACTTCATAAACCACATGAAAGGAATAATACAAATACGTGTAACAAACAATCTCTACTGATGCGGTATGTCCACAGTTAGATAAAATATGATAAGCTTCTTATAATACAAAATTTAATTTTCAAACAAACAACTGAATAAAATAACTGAATTTCGCATCAACACAAAATAGTGATGTAACATGACAGCAAAGAATTTTCAGGCATGGCTTGCAATAGATTTAATATTAACAAACAAATTAACATGTTAAAATACTACAGTGCAAGAAAGTGTATAAAAGAGGTTGTAAAAGAAGAAACTTCTCGTGAAGTGACCAGACAAGCATGAGGGATGTTCTGGTTATCCGTTTCAAGCATAGCTTTTTAAATGATAGAAACAAAAAAACAACTTCAATTGCAACAAAATCTGAAAACATCGAATAACTGTACCTATCTCGCTGAGGAAGGATATACATAAAGAAATATGGAGATCCTAAACACTACAAACCATTTATGTATTTAAGGATTACGAATCAGAGCAGTGATCCTGGAAAATAAGCCTAACATATGGTTTATCCATTGATAACAGTGATGTACAAAATGGACATACCGGATGAAAGCTACTTGTACCATGCGGTAACGGAATACGAGACCAATACCTGTAAGAAACCGAATTAGTTCTGGGACTTGACTTGCCATTATTATTTGAACTCACAATGAAATCAGCTAAAACGAATATTTTTCGTCCAACTACTAAATTAAATACATAATGAATACATATCATAAAAAAAATTACATCAAACTGAAATGCTTATGCTTACAAAAAGCAACAAAAATATTTGGTGAATATGATGGATGCAATTTTGAAAATCTTAGGCATATTTCAGTTAAAATTCATGGAAATATGGACTACCTCACAGTGGATAGTGAAGCAACATGCCCACATGGATTGAAAGCATAGTCCAGTGCATCTGAATCAAGATGGAATGCTGATTCCATCCCCATAACTAGTTGGATTATTTTAGATGAATCCACCAAACATATGGGACACTTGTACAAAGTCCCGCTGTCACTTTTGTCATTTTTGCCCCATGCGTGCTTGCCCTGTACGTGACCGCAATTAAGATAAACCTAAAAGTGATAATTGTTCACAACATAAAGTGAAACTTTTATTTTGAAATGATTTACGACATGAAATATACTTACGTAATTGAATGTTCAAACTGAAAGCGATGTCTAAAAACAAACTAATTCAAGATTTTGGAATTTTTTATTGCAAATATTGGGAAATTTTCCATTACCAATAAAACAAGAGGCGAAAAGCTTTATTATAAAAATAAAACATACATATGGTTGTCTGGAAGAACCATAACTTTTCGCTGACTTTTTCCTTGGAATAATGAGAGTATTAAGATTTACTGGGCACTGTGGCTTCCCAGCATTGATTTCATTCAACCTGAAAATTCTTAAAAAATAAAAAGAAATTTTTTCACTCTGAAAAACTATCAGCTAAAAACTAGTTTGATCTCGATTTCCAAAGATGCACAAATGTTTGTGTATATTTTTTATATTATTTTCGGATATTTGATACCTTGACTCAAGCTCACTGCGGCACGGACTTTTCGTCAAGCCTTCAGCTGTCCTCCATAAAAGCGTAGCACCGCAGAGGTCAATCAGTGTCCCATCCTGCAAATCAAATATCCGAAATTTTTTTAGTAGTTTCATTATTCATTCCTAATAGGTCAAAAATTTGACAAATTTAACTCGTGAAGTTGGAGAACATCAACATTACAAATTGCAATTTGACAGACTTGTAATTCATTGGTTTCATCCGCCAACAACTCTCCTCGTTTAGTTGAAGAGCGCGTTTCCCTTATATTATAGATGTCACCATCGACAGAGACTTCACGCCACACAAACATTCCCATATGGTCTCCTGTATTTTGACCGGAATTCTAAATAAAATTCTAAATAATTTTTTTTTAAACGTTAAACCTTGTCAAACAAACCCCACCAAATTTGCAAATAAAGAAGTATGAAGAGCCTTCGTCACCAGACATCCGGAAGACAAAAATAAGGGCAGATCTTTTGAAGTTGAAAATGATTGCAGAGAGACCAAGACGATAAAGCAAATGAGGTACTGCCTTTTGCTCACCAAAAATATCGCAGAATTGCAAGCAGTCCTGCTAAGGTTTGGTGGATTTGCACTGAGAACTGGAATGAAACCACAACTTTGATCTTCCCAACTCAATTTGTCAGCTGCATCCATTTCTTTAGTTAAATATATCTCACTTGAATTTTTCACTTGGATCAGTTAAGAACTAAATCAACAACAAATTCACCTCTGACTTAGGGTTTTATGCAAGACGAAAGGGAAAATTTGTGAATCACAGTAATGGGAGCTTTATTAACCACAACCGCAAATGCACATTTTTCAGCGCCATCAAAATCCAATCAGTTACTGTTTAATTGCACTTCTCGAAATGACTAATAAAGTCATCATACCTGTCTTTGCATGGTATTTGGGTGCAAAATAAGAATACCATTTGTTGTAAGACCATCAATTTCGCCATCATATTTCGTCCACTTCGTTGCCTTTTCCTGCAATTTATTACTGCAAATTATCAAAATCATATGAAAAACAACTAAATTCAAGCCAGATATCTACTGCAATTAGTCCTAAAGAAAAAGTGAGAAATTTTAACAAATAATCACTCATAATAGTGTTCAGAAATAAAGGCTACACTTGCTAAAAAACGTGAGAGCTAGACATTTAATCAGGACGACAAAATTGCATGTTTAAACAGATAATAACGAATCCTCAAAAAGTTAAAGATAAAGACAGATGTCCAGCTAGATTTTTGGAAATATGGAACAAAAGAAAAAAAGTACTCCGAGAAAAATGTTCCTGGAACTGTCAAATCCAGCTGCATACAAAAAAGCTCGATGGGGATAGTCACGGTTAATTTGTATCCGACAAGCATAACGACTGATAGTTGAAGATATTGGTCTCTGAATATTGCAACGTGCATTTTTTCCAACTCTAAAAGCATCAAGCACGGCATTCTCGGATCCTGGTTCACTGTAGACTCCTGAAATCACTTCCCTTTTAAATTCGTTGTAAAATTAATGAAATTTCAAGAATTCCGGTAATTGTTCCGTTGTTAACGTTAACAGAATCTTCACAGAAAATGATTGGATACACCCGTAAAAGAACAGCAACGAATTTGAAAATTTCAAATGGAGAATTTTTTTAATTTAAATGTATATCATTTAAATTCAGGCTATTCCCCTTACCGGCTACCAGTTATCCGTCCCACATTCTCTTCATAAACTGAAAAGTTTCTTATTGCAAACTAGCAATACTTCCATCATTCGCTGTGTTAGTTCAGTAATGAGAAAATTACGTAAATTAACATTAACAGAAACTTTACAAAAACCCTGCTATTTGCGATAACTACTTATAACCCAGTTTAGAACAAAAGTGTTGAATAAAAGAAGAACCTGGATGAAGAGCGTTTGCAGCAAGCCATGTATCCACAACGGTAAAATCTATTTGGTCTTCGGAAGAGCGACCAATCTGAAAAGAGAATGATGGAAGTAAAACATATTTTTTCAGGTTCTTTTCTTCATCACTATCGTTTGGTGAAGACTGTTATGGTATAAGGTAATACGCCTCGTTTGTATCTTAAACATGTTAAGATATTTTCGTTTACAAAAAAAGCCATCGAAAAAGCGGGATCCGTAAAACCTAAATCAAGTCAGTGTTTAACATTGGTCAGGAAAAGAAAAACTGACTTGAATTTTAGCTTAATTTTTGTTTAACTCCAAAAATTAATTCTTTTTTTGATTTTTGTTTTTGAGTTAACTTTTATTTAACCCAAATAGATATTTCACGCTTCATGGTGGTCAAACCAGATATGAAAAACACCTAAGAAATGATTTTAAATGAAATCACTTGAAACATATCCTTATAAGGATCTGGGCTGTATTCTACAAGAACTGTGTGATTACGATTGTACGAATACGACACAACATGTCGTGAAGCGTCGCGCACTACCTGAAAAAATTCTAAAGCATTAAATAAACAAAGACCAAAAGTTCATAAAATTGACTTGTAGAACATTTCTTTCATGGTAAACATAAATTTCCTCGATAATAAGAACTAGTGATTTAGTGATTTGGAATCGATCAAATACAACACCTGACTCTGTGATGGCGGGATGCTAACCGAACTGCTTTGATGCTTTTTAATACCGTTACCCGTTAGTCGTTTGCGCAGTATCATTTTTGAACGATGTTTACGGCCTTGAGCATAAGTGCTACTACTTTCGAGCGTGCCATTATAACTACAAAAAAGACATTCAAGGGTAATAAAAGATAATTCGAACAAATCTGAATTTTTGGAACTTAATTACATCTCCACTAATGTACAACATACGTGTAACAAATCAGAATTTCCTATAACTCCAAAAGAATATGAAAACAACTAGTCTCAAGTGTAACCTGAGTCGTACGCTCCCTGCTACCGAACCAGAGATCCTTTGTGGAACTTTTAAGGTTTCAAGGAAATAATATCAAAATTTCTGCTAAATAAAGTCAAAACTAAAACCATCAGGATTTTCAAAATTAAAAAAATTTGATCATTTAGAGCAGCGTATCTGTTTGTGACACATGACTGCAAACATCCATGGATTTGCTTCGTGAAAGAAGCTCATAATATCATCTACAGAAGTGTATTGCTCAATCTACTAGCACATCAAGATGTTCAGAATTAGGCAACGCTAACATGCATATATCATTGCTTTACCGCTTTCGACGTCGCAAGGTAGTAGAGAATACTTACCCAAGCAAAACCAATTTACCATAAACACAACCAATGCTATCTTCAATTGTCACATTATCGTTCGCATTTTTCAAAGTCTCATTCTTGTCGCATGAAATAACAGAGTCTTCCTCAGCCATGGATAGTGCTTCCATTATGTAAAAGAAATTACAAACGATGATGGTACTACCTCGGACTACTGCCAACCAGTAGCAGCAGTACTGCGTAAATGAGATCTCAGCATGCATCAGACATTATCATACCTCTTTGCTTCTTTTTATGTGCTGTAATCCGAACCCGTACGTATACCTTTCATCTCTGCTGCAAAAAAAATGTTCAAAAGATTTTGAAACAATAAGCAAATCCAGCACGAGTTTCAAACTGAACCAACACATAGGCAACCCCTACTCCCACTACAAGAGTCGGTGATTCTTTTTGAGGACACACATCGACCTGAGAGTATAGTCTGATACTGTGACACTCAATGAATTTGTCGCATATCTCAGCTCATAACTGAGTGGTAATAAGAAGAATGATGAAGATAATTAAATGTTTGCAAATCTGAAGAATGATGAAGATAATTAAATGTTTACAAATCTCCCCACTTCTCAAATCATACCAACAATATCCACAACCCTTGATTGTTTATCGCGAACTGAACAAAGGCCCACTGGGTCACTTTGAATCCTGAAGTGGCAACGGTCATGTCGATGACATTTGCTGACAGTCTTGGTCATTTTAACATTATCTGTTTGTTGGTTGAGCTGTTTGTATGTATCTTTAGTCTCGCCAGATCTTCCTCTCACTCTTTTATTGTCAATCTTTGGCCCTTGGTCTTTACTAAGAGTGTTCACCTTCGGCCTTCACTAAGGAATGTTGTTCACTACGGAAGCAATGTTCATCAAGTGGTAGATGTGTCTAGGACTGATGGAGCTATGTAGTGGATTTTAAATGAGATTGCGGGTATCTCTGTGGACAATGGCTATTTGGATGGGTGAGGGTTGGGAGGTAGCTGGAAACTCAAGTTTTCTTATAAATATGATATTCACCAACATGTGGAAGAATTGCATGATAAGCGCATACAGAAAGATCATGTTTATCCCACGCCCTTGGCTTGTTCGCTTCTTGATATGAAACATTTCGTGAGACGCTTTTTAAACATATTCATCAAAATTCATTCAGTTTCGAGTCATCTTGAGAGTTTGAGATTTTGAATTTAAATCTGAGAGAGAATTAAGACGAATGGAATGGAATGTTTCAAGAGCACCTAAGTCCACTTCAAAATCACTTACCATTATTGTAACCTGGATTAGCTGCACAATCCTTGCTGCGTACTAATATGAAAGAGGAATGATTCGCATGATTTTTCTGTCACGCAGAAATTTTCTGATTCAGCTACCATTGAGGTTATGAGGATCATTAACTACCGTAACACATAGACTATCTAGGCTCGTTCACAGTACTGTACTCCTCTGAAAGTAGATTTGGATCATTATTTCTGGAAAAGTCTCTGCGATACGGCTGACGAATATCTGACGCTGCAAAAAAAAAAAATTAACTTTATTTGGAATTATAAAATAAAACGAACTGGAAATGTTAACATGATTGTGTTTTGTGAGAGATAGCTGAATGGATGAAATATTAAAGCCAGCAGAGGGGAAAGAGAGCCTTCCTTCAATCAAAACATAGATGGAATGAATTAAATAAATCAGCTGGATGTAAACAAGCAGCAAATTTATAAATCGATCTCGTGGAATGGGCGCAGTATACCTACTGCCTGCTGTTTATCCTATTGCGCTACCTACTTGTCGATCTTTTTAAATCCGAAGTTTAACATAATCATTACTTGAAATGCTCAGAAAAATATAAGCGAATGATATCTTACTTGAAATAATTACTTGAAATGCTCAGAAAAATATAAGCGAATGATACAGTAATGGATAATTATCTGATAAGTGAATGATAATATCCATTTTATTGCAACTGCTAATTGATAAGAATCGTCCGTGGTTGTATTGCTATTTAAAAATTTGTGAACAAACGTGAAAGACAGTTGATATGGATAACTGATATGCTAACAAATCATATCTAAATTACTACAAGTGAAGGATTCTATCAGCCTTTTCTAATAGTATAAATGCTTTTTAAGGTTTTATAAATTTGTTTGAAATAGAATTGTTCATGAGTTTCTGGATATCAATGCTATTTGGAAAGAGGTGAAAGTGCGTTGTACCAGTAAATCTTCGATATGAAGATAACGATATCAATGAATAATCAGCATCTAATGCTTTCCCTTTGAAATCCACTTTTAAAAAATCGAAAAAAGTAAGAAATTGTGGGATTATCTCTAGAAGTGAATGATCGACAAGATCATATGGATTAATAACGAATTTTCCTTAACAATTTCATATGCCAAAAATATCACCTTATATATGCAAATGTATTTCAGACATATCTAAAGTTAATAATTATCTCGCAGTGATTCAAATTTCATTGCTTAGAACATTATTGGATAATCAGAATGGATACGTTGAGATTACAAATGCTAATTGATCGTGAGATTATGTGTATAATTAAGTGTCAGGGAAAAGTTCAGTTTATCAAACAAACACTGTAATCAATTTTTAGTTGAAAAAGCTTTGAAAAAAACTGCATAGTATTTCGAAATATATCCAAAGTCTAAAATGGAAATGATTTTTTAACGATTGTTGGTCGGGAGGAAGCAAGTGGAAGTGGATGATTGATTTGAAAGTCTGTACAATCTATATCTTTCAGAAAAAGGCAAAGCTTGGTCAAGAAGTAGCAGATGGTTAAAATTGTGAAATTTGCTGTGATTTTAAAATCCATCTGGAATGAAATTGATATTTTGGATTTTACTCTTCATTTGATTGCTCCAAAAAATTTCCACGTACAAAGATGTAGTCAGTGTTTTCCGATGAGTAAAATAAATAAGTGAATAGCTGAAAGAATTTTTGTGAAGATAATAATGAAAGTCGTCAGCAGTGCAGTAGCTTTCCTTCAACAAAGCATGACCTGTAAATGGAATTTGGTAGAAAAGCCATTCCTGCCAAGGAGTCAAGGCCAAGATCGGCAAACTTATTATTTTTATCTTTGATAAATTTCGACAAACAAGCGTCGCCATTCATTAAAAGGTTAAAGTAAAAAGAAAGAGAAAATTCAAGTGAAGCTTTCTAAGGTTTTCCAAGTAATTCGACTTTGGAAGTGTTAGAAACTCAGAAATTGCTTTTTATACAATCACCATATCCTCTGACCTTCGAGCTGTTAATTATTATCATTTTTATCAGATACTGCACTGCAAATTCGAACGAGGCTGAACGACTGCTGAAATACAAAGTAAGCGAGCATTTCATGGCATATGTTCCAGTCCGAAACAAGCAAAAAATCAATATTTTTATTCCCAAACATTGTTTTAACTATTTCAAAGGAATTCTATTGGAGCTCAGAAAAAAAATAAGGGGAAATCCTTTTCTAGAGGAAGATCGATGGAACCAGATAGCATGAATGTTCTGGAATCAGTCAACAATATGGGCTGACCGTGAAAAATGACTTGGTAAAACAAAGGTAATGCGTTTTTTGTTACCAGAAGTTGCAAAGAGTTCGGCAACAGATAAAAAAAATTTTCCATTCACACAAAAACACGGAGAGGTTCATTGGGCAGACATGATAATTTACTTTTTTTGAAGCTTCAAAGGCGGTTTCTCGCAGAAATCTTTTCGGTTACAGTGCAGAAATAAATCTAATGGATGAGAAAGAAGAAAGAACTAAATTTGAATTTAATGAGATGTTGCACCTGTCCAACTAACTTCTGCGACATTTCAGCATAATATAACGGAAATAGATTTTCATTTTCCGATAATAACTTATGCTTAAAAATGTCTTTTAAGCAAAGTTTATATAATATCACATACAATAAAAATAAAACAAACAAGCAAGACAAACGAATTTGTCCCCATCTTATTTACAAACTTTTTAAATTTTCAAATTTTATCTCAACTTCTTTGTTTTCCTGATGATGTTGTATTATCTGCGAAAAAAAAACATTGGTGATACCGAAATTAGAGTTGAAATGGAATTAGATTTAACCATTCGATAAATTCAATTTAATCAATTCAGCACAGGAAAAATATTGCATTGTGTATAATTACCGATATATATTAATTTCGAAAATTTAATCAGGCGTACTTTTGTCACAAAGTTTATAATCAGACAAGTTCTTCCTGAGTTTTCAACTGAAGCTTGTTTACCGACGATCTACTATGGGACGAATCGGTGGTCTAGAAATTAATATTCATTTTAATTGCCCTCTGTTGTAGAATTAAAAATATTCATTCTCGTTGTGGAACTTTTGCGCAAACTGTCACGTGCTAACTTATGTCATGTGAATATACTCCGATACTTTAAAATTTTTTCGATTGAATGGTAAATCATGAAGTAGGTAGACTTGAATGCTATAAGCATTACAAAATGCAATTTTTTAAATTATTTTATAACTCGGAAAATTTGCTAATGAAAGTATAACTGGTACATTTTATCACAACTACTCAATCGAAATGTAGTAAAATTAGGAAACCTGAGTGGATTATTATAATTAACCAAAAAGAGGAAAAAAGGATGATACACGCAAGGCGGAAAAGTCATCAGCGTTAACTTATATCAAAAATGGGCTATTTCTATAATTAGAATAATTATTATAATTAATTAAAAAAAGGAAAAAATGATTCTTTTTTAAATCATTCCATTTTGCTGATTTTTCGAAGAAAAAGCGTAAGTTGAAAAACGCTTTTTCTAAAAAACTGTTGGGTTTCTCAGTTCTAGAAAATAAATTACTGAAAACAGTTATTTGCTGCCAAAAGAATTACGTTGAAAATTATGCCATTTCGTTGCTTATTTTTGAACTTTCCTTCAAATTTAAGATGTTTTTTGAGGAAAGGAAAAGTTTATCTTAAAGGCTTTCTTGAGATTTTATTAAATTTAGACCCATGTTTAGAAAAAGCGACTGAATTCAGTTGAATAAAAACATGTCAACCTATAGACTTCATTCTTTATGATCAATTTTACTGTGAGTGATTTGTCGCTTACCGCGAAAAATACTTTTCCGGCGGTCGAGAAAGAGGCGAACTATTATTGACATGAAATGCACAAAGCAGAAAGATGATTTGCAGCTGAATTATTTAGCGTCTTTACGGAAAATTATGCATATGAACATACACTAAATCGTTGATTTAAAAAAGCAAGACGAAAAAACCAGAATTTAAAGAGATTTAAAGAAAATTAAAATCCCATTTTCAGCCTTCGTCCATTCAGTGATTGGATGGCAAAATGAAAATATAATTGCTAATTAGTAATAAAAGATAATTTGTATGCTAGGAATTATTATTGTCAGAATTGCGTTTACGAGCGTACAATTTCATTATTAAGTGTTAAATGAAGATGATAAGGATCTGCAAAAAAATAGAACTATTTTTATTTTTCTTAGTGAATGTTCATATGTATAACTTTTTTTCCGTAAAGGCGCTAAATAATTCTATTTTCATTAATACAAATTGGAAATAGAATTAAATGAAATATTGGAGTAAAGTGGACCATCCATCTCATTCAGTATGCAAATTTACTAAGACTGTAAGTAGCAATAGCAGTTAATAAAGCATTTTGAACTAATCAATAAATCAGTTTGAGAGGCATTGCGCATCAATTAATTGTTGAGTAACTGATTTGTAAGCATTGCAAAAAGTAGGATTTTCTTTTTACCAAGCTTTCAATCAAAGTGACAGAACAAATGAATTACCAATTCGTTTGTCACGAGAAAGCTGTAAACTTTTTCACTTTTTTGTAAAAGATAATGGACTTTTTTCACTTCGTTTTAAATGTATTGTCAAAGTTGTGTAAGTCTTCCAAATGAATGGACATTTTGAAAAAGGAGGGACTGTCTTACTCGACAAAACAGAATTAGCAACGACACGTTGAAAAATAAATTTGAAAATCTCCTAGCAGTTTAACTTTTATTAATAAATCATATTTTTACTGTAGTGAAGTTCTCGAAAGAAATGAAAGTCTTTAACTGCGACAGATTTAAACTTATCGATAGAAACTATACATTGGTTAACCTTAGACTTAATAAGTAGAGTTTCGAAATATTATCTTCAATATAATATTAGGTAATGTCATTATTCGTCTAAATTGTGCAAAAAATTGGGAGAAATCAGCCGTTCGGAAGGCATCGTTTTACATCCAGAAAAAAAGAATTCAATTCTTTGGATCCCTTAATTGACGGAAAATAATTCAAAAGAAATCTCCGTAATTACGGGTAGCACTGCATATTAATTAAGAGTATCATATCGCTGTTATCGAAAATGTATGTAATGAGGATACATTCCAAATTAAAGTTCACTAAATGAGAATTTAATTATTCCTTCACTATTCTAAAATTTGGCAAATAAGTAATGATCTCACATCCCCAGCCGGATTTTAATTAAGTCCAACTTAATACCACAAAATTCAGAAAGTGGGCGAAAGTTGCTCTGAGAAAGAAATCATCTGAAAAAAAGGAAAATGCAATGGATCATCCCCGCAATCGGTAACCAATCGATTGAACTTGAAATCAATAATGCCATTTAGAAAATTAATAATCATGCACAAACAGTTGCAAAGTGATGATGACACAGCCTAGTAGCGATATGTCACACTATTTGTATCTTCAGCAGTTATGGTTTCAGGAATACTTAATGAAGGCGATCGTTCGCAGTGCATTAGGAGAACGCGGGAACACTCTGCATGAATAAGTTAAATTCAGAAAGTATTTAATCACCCATTGCTCTAACTAAAAGAACTTTGTTATTGGCAGAAATATTACACCTAGTAAAATGTCATATTAAAACTTTTAATGATTAAATCAAACTCTTGTATGAAAGAAAGAGGGAGAGAGAGAAAAGAACAGATGAAACGAACAGTGTTACGGTCTCCAGGTATTGATTTTCTTTTCTGGTGGAAAAGAATGTTACTGTCTCCAGGTATTGATTTTCTTTTCTGGTGGAACAAACTGTGAAAGTTCCGAGAGACGGAAATGAAGCATGAAAGAAGAGAATGCTAGCTAAATGGTTCAGATCAGTGTTAACGCGACAGAGGACAGACAAAATGTTTGACTTCTGATGTGGTCTCAGAAAATCTTAGTATCGTTATATGGGACATGTAGTTGAACCTAATTAAATTTGTTACATTTGGATACTCTCATGGAAATTTAAATTTCCATTTTTTTCCGGTGTTTTCTTATTTTTCACTTTCATATTTCTTTTCTTTCATTTACTGGTATTATTTCATGAGACCTCATTCAGTCAAAATGACATCACTGAAAGATTCATTTGATTTGATAAAATCTCCAATATCACACAAAATAAAGTTATTTAATTAATCATGAAAGAGTGTGTTTTTTTTTTTTTTAAGAAATGGGTAAAAGAATACATATTGAGTTAAGTTTTTTTGGAAATGACAATGAGTGATTTGTATTATTTTCATTTAATTGCAAGAAAATAATATGAGAGATGAGAGTATTTTGAAGTTAGATAAAGGATAAGAAACAAATTAAATATAGGAGTGCATTAAAAGGTATTCTTTCGTATATATAAAATAGAAAGAAAACAGAAAAAAGAAAGAAAAACACAAAGAGAAACTTGAACGGTTGAAATTTGAACACTAAAAGAAACTTAGTACTGGAAATTTTGTATTAAAACTGAAACACCTTGCCATTCACGTGTTTACGATACGATCAATTAACGACCACCGGATAAAATGTATTCAAAGTTTTCCAGTATTTTTAAGTTTCACAAACATTTCGGGAAGTTATAAGAGAATTTATGTGCGAAAGAAGAAGGAGTGACACTTTATTCAGCATCGACAGATGAAAATTTTGTTTTTTTTTTTAGAAAATACATCTTAATATACCGTACTTGAATAATGATCACCGTCTATTAAATTTTATTCATTACGATCGATCTCATAAAAGTACCTACCGTTTTAAACAGCTTACTTACAATACCAAATGGAATCAGTACTTTGCGGACGATCTAAAGTCTTCTTCAACTTCTCTTGGGATAATCTCGAAGTATAATATGTTGGAATTTTTTTCCATAACAATTCAGAAACAGGTTCTAAAACTTTCACGAATAAATAAAATTATAGTTCGTCGATTATTTTAATTTGATTTTTTAATATATTATTATATCTTTCTAAAAAGAATATCGCTATCTTTTTTTGAAAAATAAGTTATATTCTTTCTTGACCAAAAAGCAAATGTACGAACTTTATGAAGAAGTAAAATGAACATAATTTATCCTTTTATAGTGCTTGAAATGATAGTTTTCAATAATTAACTATTAGTATCCTATTCAAGCAAACTTTCTCTCTTTTTCGATGTCAAGATTTACTCAATTTTCAAACATTTATTCATCATATGAACACAAAACTCAATTATATTATGGTAACCTGAATTATGATCATTACCATTACAGTTATTCATTTCCTGGTTTAACATCGATCAGATAATGTATATTCAACGTATGCAACCATGCATGCTCGTTACTGAACCAAATTTTATATACACCAGTTTTGTCACATTTAATTTCCTCTCTGATTGGTACCACAGTTGGCCCAGGCAATTTCTGAAGTTTGGTTTCAGTATAAGTACGAATTTCCTCCGTTTCGTTGTATTAATCTAACTTTAAATATAGGTCAGACAGAAGGTAGGTCAAAGTAATTAAGGTCGGATTGACGAAAGATCACAGAATCTTTTATTTTTACATGTGTTCTAACAACTTAGTTAAAGTATTATTTAGGCTTACTGTAGACGAAATAGTAAATGGATTTCACGCATCAACTTTCAATATTCCATTTAATTTATGAGTTAATGATTTAAAAATTATTCAACAAATTGACAATTTATGCAGCAGTGCATTTTGCATAATTATTATTGCAAGCCTAAATGCACCAAGCAGATGAGTATAATCATAGGATTATTTTCACCGAATGCTTGCTTCATACGTACCGGTAATATAGGATAAATGTTAATTAATGAATCTGAGCCTTCGCAAGATTGATCTTTCACATAAAAAATAGTGAATCCAAAATGTCCATCAGCATGAATGCACCATCTTATCACAGAACCCTAAAAATTTTTCTAATTTAGTACAATTATATAAAGGTCAGAATTTACCTCACATTCTTGAAGTGTCAACACATCCATATATATTGCTATTTTAACAAATTAAATTGTCAAACTTGTCTTAATTATTCAATTTTAGAATGACAAAAAAGTACCTCTTTAGCATTAACATCGATTGTACCCGTTTTTCCAGCGCCAACTGATAACACTTTACTTCTTTCATCCACTTTTTTTTTATAATAATTTTGTGGGTCAAGCGTTTTAGCACACTCTATTTCTGCTTTGAACACCTACAATTTGTATGAAATATACATTTATCTGAAAATTTTCTCAAAATTTAAATTAGTTGTGGAAAAAATTTTCGACAGAAATCTTTTTCTCTGACATTTTATTATATGAGATAGTAAACGACAAGTCGATAATTAATTACATAAAAGACTGCGAATGAACCAAACAATGAAACCAATATAGCCAATAACCAGTTTTCCCTCATAAATATGCAAATATTATCAGAAAAAAGCGAAATTATGTGTCAAAATAATGGAAGTATTGTTGTATTGCGGAAATATCTTCTTTTGATTTTAATATTTCACAGATGAGTGATTCATCACACAGAAAGTAACAGCGCCTTAAGTGTTGAGTCATTTATCTAATTCCCAATATATTGTTGTAGAGAGTATCAGCTCTAACAACCGAGCTTATGTACAATGATGGGAATGTTGTAGAGAGGTCTTCCAACCTGATAGCCATGCTCATATTCAATAGTCATATACAAATTCTTCCTGTTTGAAAACTAATATTCAATGATTGTTACCTTTCCTACTATATAAGCAGGTGAGCCTTAACGCTTCTCGACGAACAGCGTTCCTCCGAAATCCCTCTCTAAAGATCTACAAACCAGTCCACTGATCAACTCTACCTTTA
>NW_018108185.1:276039-319790 GCF_000183805.2 Loa loa | reverse complement strand
CTACCCTTTATTATTCACCAATATCTGTTAAGAATAAATATTCCCTAAACCAAGAAGTCTTCCACACAACTATCCGTCGTTGTCAACCACTGAAACAACGAGGACTTCTTCGACAAAACGCAGCTTTCATAACAAATGTGGTTTATTGAGATCCACCTTTATTTTGTCATCATTCCAATATGCCGGCAATACTTCCGGAATAGCAACATTTTGAATTTCGGTTTTCCAGCTTGAACCAAATATAAAAACCTTCTGCCGAGTTCGTTCCGGTAACAGTGGCTTTACGATTGTCCTGAAAAATGGACAAATAGATCTATAAAGGAAGGAATACATCATGTAGAATCCGGTCGCCACTACTTTCATTAACAAAAATATACTAATTAGTAGGAAAGAAATGGCATTTAAATAAAATAAGTATCACAGTAATCTAAATGATATGATTAATGATTACAATTAACAGATCATTTCTAAGTAAAATAAGTAATCAATAATATCTACCAGATAGAAGTCATAAATGCTGGTGCATTGACAAGCGCAAATTTATGAATCATTTCTACATAATGCTCACTCATAAATGTTGATATACTGGCCAGTGGTCCGGTCATCAAAGTCAACAGACGTTTGTCATATTTCAAATCCGTCAAATCCATCACATACATAATGGAAGCTTGTTGGCCTGCAATTTAACAAGTTAAAATTCTAGTTCGCAAGATGTTTTCTTAGACTATTCAGCACTACTGATTAATACAATACCGCAGTAGTCTAAGTGATATGATTAATGACCATATTTATCAGTGAAATTAGCTGTCGTTTAATGATTAGGCCTTTCATTATTGAATTTCAACAACTTAGTTCCGCTTCATTTTAAGGCAAATAATGATATATTTATTTTGATTTGAAGGAGTCGTTAAATAGTTCAACCCAATACAATATTAAAAAATCTGATCATTGATTGGAATTACATTTTCTAAAAGAATATTCACCAGTTTTTTCCTCCATTTCCATTATTCGACGAAGCAAAATTTCAAGATCCTGAGTTCTGGCCAACATAATTTCATGCAGTGAGAACGTCTGTATCATTCCCCAATAATCATTTCGTCCAGTTTGCTCGATATTAATAATGACATTTGGGGTTTTTACTGCTGGCCCAGTTATACCAGCCTAAATTGCAGGAATTTACAAAGGTTCAGCCGGTAACTGCAAATCTGAACAAGTCAGAAGTCGGGTCGAATTTTAGAAAAGACTCGCTCAATTAAATCAATTTTAATCCAATTCCACTGAATTAAAGCATCATTTTTTTTTTTTTTTAGTACATAAGGGTGTGAGAAGTAATCAGTACAGAGTTATTGTATGAAATTACTTTCCAGTAAGTATGCAGCGGATGATTGCGTGGTTTGCTTGCCATATTATCCAAATCCCATTTTGAATTTCGAAGGAGTAAATGATTTCTCAATTTCGGTATTAGGACATTCAAATTGTAATTATGACCTTGGAGCCACCGCAGCAGGTTGAAATCGGTGTCATAGTACGGAGTGAGCTGGAACATTTCATATAAGAATGGCAGTGGTAGAGTAAATTTTAAGATCTCAGTAAATTTTATATAATTCTAATCCAAACACACATTTGGCCACCATGCAAATGAAAGCATTTTTAATGATTAAATCAAATTAAACCTGCAATTAATTAATTAACCTTTTCATTTCTATTAGTTCTACTAGTATTTATCCGAAAAATTGAAGAATCTGTAATCACTCAAAATGTTCCGCCAAAACAATTCAAACGCTCTAATTAGCAAATTAATTAATATTGATGCTGATTAATCCTATTTAAATTTGATGAAATTTACTTAATTGTCTAAACTGCACTGTTTTTTTAAACTTTCATATATTTTCAGAAGAAATTCCTTGGTCTGCATGAATTCTAATTCAACCGATTAGCAACAATACTGATCTAATTCAATGCATAACTTGAATTTAAACAATCACATAATACATTAATGAGTTGAATGTATTCCTATAATATAATAGAAGACCTTAACCGTACCGTACCTCGTCTTTAACAGCTTCCCGTAATTTTTCAATGCTAGCTTTATCTTTTTCCGATATGGTGCAAGGAGGCATCAAAAATCTGCAACACGTATTTGGTTTAGCAAATAAATGATTATTAAATATTTTTTAAATTTTTATTGATTAACTTAAATCAATTTGATAACCGATAATTGATTCTCTCAATCAATATTTTCCATTCACTTGAAAGATTTGGAAATGTTCAACTGAATGACTTTGACTTTTTTAATCTAAGCGGCTTCGAAAAAAAAATCTTTAGATAACAAAAAAATAGGTCAGAACGTTTGTTTGGAATGGAACTGTCATGATGTTAACATGCTAATGGGTAAGGATCTTATCGCAAATTTTCATGAAAAAGACGTCAAGAAATCGGGATCGGATTACAGAATGATTGATTGAATAGTGTCATCGGGTTAGATCGGGTAGACATTTGTTTTTGTCTACAGTGTTGGATTAATAATGCTTTATTAATATCTCCAAAAGATGATGTTACTCTTGGATATTAAACCAGAAAAGCCTGCAAGATCATCTACCGTAATGTAGGACATCACAGTTATTTTCCATGATGCGGGAATGAGACAACAACATCAGTCTCCTAAAGAAAACATTCTGTTAGAAGCTTCATGTTTATCCTTTCTTCCTCCTCAACGATCTTCTGAGGATCCATTCCAAAAGCATTCATTTTCCAAATTCCCAAAAGAAGCAAAACGGGTCATTTAATTTTGATAAAAATGGGACGGATTGATCACTGAACCACTCTTTCTTATCAGTAATATCAACAGACTGACTGACTTTGCCTTCTATCCTTTATTTAATTAATAATCTTTAAAAGAAGGATTTGGATTGTTTTTAATGAAAAATCGTAAATAAAAGAATGTAATCCCTTTTTCTAAATTATTAACGTGACCTGTAATTTCTATTTTAGATTTTGTCATATTCTAAGTCATTCATAACGAGTGCTCTCGAAAATAAACTTAGGCCTCTTAAGCTCCAAATTCGCTGATATTTGACAAAAACGTCTCTAGCCAAGGAGTTATTGTACCAACTTAAACAGACACAAAAGTTTTACTATCTTTTCCCTCTCTATAATATAATATGAATTATAGTTTGTCATGACCATTCCATTGATAACAGTGATAAGAACAAGTTGCTCATTAACTTTATAAATCTATTATTAATAATGGAAATCAAACAGCCTATTCTACTTGCTTTTAGGCTTTGAAATAGTTAAATCTTGCTGAAGAATAAAGCCTTCAATGGGATGGAGTACCATCCCTTGGGCGGAAAAGTTCACTTATTGACCATATCTTTTAGCAATTGACAAAATTAGTACCAAACTATAAACAGACGAATTTACTTTAGTGAAAAATAATGAAAAATTGAAGGGATATAAGAGTGTATTCACAAATTCCTTTATATAAATAGTATAAATAGTAAGAAAACGTTAATAACAGAATGAAATGAGATGAACCTTTTGTGAAAGGAAAGGAAAATATGTGACAGAGGACCATTCAGAAAGTGGAAAGGCCTTAGGGCAAACGATTTGCGTGCCGTTTAAAGTGTGTTACCCGATTTGCATTCATTTCATGCCCATATTATTGTTGTCCGTACTCTTATCTTCTATTGATATAGCAAATTGTCGAAAATAATGGCTTAAATCCTTTTGAAGTTTAATGTTCGAATAAGAGTAATGCTAAACTTTTATTTGAATTTCAATTTTATTGCTTCATGAATATAAAATATGATCACATTTATCACCATCCATTTTTAACAAGGATCTATTTGTTGCAACGTTGTTAAGCCGGAAATCATTGTTAGCCTAGTTTATGAGGACAGGATATTTCATCTCTAATATAGTATGGCTAAAGATGATTATAAACTTTGGACATTTTACAAATAAAAGATCTCAAAGCAACAGACGAAGCGCTATTTTAAATCTTCTAATAAATAGACGGAAAAAATTTTTTTTAAAAGAAAAAAAATGGAAGGAAAAGCATTTCGTTTCTTTCCCAGCTTAAAAAAAAATGTATGTTTGCAATTCAGCAAACTCTCTAGTGACAAATAACAGTGACAAACTGACGGAAGACCCTTGACTGGATAGATGGAGTCTTCTATAATCATCGAAAAACCGGTCCTATGCAATAGTATTTTACGGATTGATTCTTATCACGTTCTTGTGATAGTTAACAACATTTGATAATATTTTGATTAATTAATTTGGTTGTACATTCGTCACATATTTTGCAGTTATTTATGGGATGAATAAAACTGATCGATCACCTTTTCGTCTAATTATTTTTGCCATAGATATGAACTGTTAAAAGTTCATTCCAAGCAAACAATTAACACTGATAGCACAAATCTAAATTAATGTAAGTCAATGACATCGTAGAACTATTAATAAATAAAGACATTGGCTACTATATAGGAGGTCTTCTCACTTTATTTCTAAAAAAAAAAGCTTCAATTCACCAATATAATGATGTTAACAATGTGTCGTTCTTTCAGCTGTAAACGATAACTTGAAATGAAATAATTTATTGACATCGCATTTACTGTTCAAATACGTCTGGCCACAACAGGAAGAATCACAAATATACAACGTCGTTAAATTTAGCCCAATTTTGCACAGGCTTTTTCTCCATGAATTTACTTACTTAATTTCAGACCTGCAATAGGCCTCAAACGAATTCTGCATATTAATTATCTGAGCTTTGCAGTGTAATTGGTTAAATTTCAAAATTCTTCGCCAGGAGAAAGTTTTGCTCAACGAAATAAAAAAGACACGGGGAATGTTTTCCAATGTTATCAATGGTAAGTCTTCTAGATGTTAGAAAAACTTTTTTAAAGCTTCAAATTGTAATATTTCATCACTTTTTCTTTCCAAGAGATTTTATATTCAAAAGTTTTGGAATTTCTTCAGGAAAGTCTTTTCAAACTTAATTCACCTATAAATTATTTATCAAATCATTTTTCTTTGAAATTATGTGCATTAGAATGACCTTAACACGGCGAATGAGCCAAGTTTCAAAGTTTTCATTTCCATGAAATATTTGTCCTCTACCATAATTCATTTAATATATGAAGCGATTAGTGCAATCGTAATGTAAAAATGCGAACTTTGAACTCCATCTACAAGACATAATTTCATGAACATATAGCCTTAAGGCTCGGTGAATATGCTTTAAAGTTAGCATATTTGTGCCAAGATCACTTTCATTATTTTTAAAATGATGAATGTTGTGATTTAAAATATTCACAAATAATAAATTTTCAATTTGTTTTTGTTTCTCGTTTATTTGATATAAGTTTTCATTCTAACTAGAAAGCAAAAAATCTTCTTATGATGACATCGGAAGGCGCTTTTTAGCAAGGTAAAGCAGATGGATGAGCTGCCAAATGCTATATGCACAAACAGGTAAACTGGAAAATTGTTAGTTTTAGAGCAAAATAATGCTCGATCTGAGACATATTTTAGAGAGTAACCAATCATATCCACCAACAATAAGAATCTTTTTTCTTTTCCACCCACTAATAATTGGTTTGTTGAAATAATTTTGTTTATAATACTTTAACATTATTAGATAATTTCATGTTACCTTCCATGTTTATGTCTCATTATTTCATGTTATGATGTTATAATGAAAAAGGAAAGCTCTGAAGAAGATTTGCATACCTTATATTCATACTGTTAATTGATTCTTAGCTTCCTAATAAAGAGCCAGTTAATAAATCACCAGCAGAATTGATACGAATGTGGGATTAAGAAGGATCATATGACAAACGAATTAGCATTAATTGATACCTATCAGTTAGAACAAAAGTTTTGAAAGAAATATCTAGAAAGAGAAAGAGCCAAAAAGAAGTTTTGATAGCATCTACGGCACTGGCATAACTCGTGCAAAACATTACAGGTGATTGAAACAACCAGAGGGTGGTACCGGGAGCGGGCGTCTTCGATCATTTTGTATTGGCATTACCGGTACTCCCCGGATACCCGTTATATTGATTGCAAATAAATTATTACCATTTCCATCTTGAGCATCAGCTAACATCGACATATGTTCAGCTTTTCCCGGCAGTGCACTCAAATGTGGCTCCGTCGTATTTAACGATTCCAAACGTCGAGAGAGCAAAAAGTTGTTGTGAAATTCGTCTTCTGAAATCTCTTCTACTACCATTTGCGCCATAGTATTACAGTCTCATAAATTCTTCTTCTGCTAATTTATAATATTACTTCAGAAGATGTTAGTTCACAAACCATAGATGTTTTTATGGTTGACAGGAGGTGGTGGCGGTCTTCGATATGGATCTAAGTTGCTTGCCGAATTCTGACGCATCATGTGGAGATCCTCTTGCTTATCGAGAAACGATTTCGGACAGCATAACATCCACCTGCATTTTTCAATGTCCAAAGTGTCATGAAATTAAAATGCATAATATTTGACATCCTTAAGCTGTTATTCAAAAGTGAAAATTGGAATTAAAATTTTTTCTAACTCTCCCTACATTATTATTGTAAAGCAGTTATGTGAAACTACCAATGTAATGGCGACGACTAACCTGGGCCACATAAATTGTGATATGTTATCAGAAGAATCAGTGATTCGCTGATCACTTCCATTGCTTCTCCTGGATTTTCTACTGGAATTTCTTAACAGTATCAATTAATTAAATAAAATAATAAAGCTTTCAAAACCAATAAATAGAGAGGTCATTGTTTCATCCAAATTTGTTCACTGCAAACACTCCCAACAGTTTACAATGAGTTGTCGATTAATGATAAGATAAGAAGAGAAATTTATACAAAGCGCTGTCAATATCGATCAGAAGTGAAGCCAACCGAAATTTTAAAGTCGAAGAAAAAGCTTACTTCTTACTCAATACCAGGTAAGTAATGACAGTGATGAAAAAAACAATAATGAGTGATGTACCAACACTGATTAGAATCCATACAAACCATGGAATTTCTTCTGAAAAATAGATGAAAATTAAATAGCAGTGTAGTTTAAATTAAATTTAAATTGGATCAATCATTGTAACTTTACTAATACCAATATTTTAACCCTGAAAATTGAGAAGAAGACAATTTAGATGAACAAATTATAGAAGATGATTGTGGAATCAGTGAATGAACAATGAAAACCTGATTTATAATTGATAAAATTAAGAAAAAAAGATAAAGGCGTTTGACTACAGGAGCAAACTGAAAAACGAAAATGATAAATTAAAAAATTCATCAGAGGAGAAAGCTGAAAGAGAAATATCATGAAAAAAGTTAGAGTAATGATTTCTTGATATCAAAGTGATAAGGAATCCTAAAAGTTAATACATTTTTTTTGAGCGAAATCCTTATATTCATAATAAAATTTAAGGATTGCAATAACAAATCATGAATGTAATCAGATATGCGAGCCTAACTGATAATTGAATAGGTCGTTGAATAGGTGAGCGAACAAATAAGCAGAAACAAGGATAATGTATTCTAACTGAAATTTTTGGAAAGAGTGGTGTTAATTGGTTATCACTGATAACAATAATTATTTGGTACACCTTATTTCCTGTTGGTCACACGACTGTCCGAACACACCAGTATATTTACTCTCAGAACAAAATTTTTAATCCTTTTGATACACTCAATAAGCCCACATGCTTATTCAGCTTCCATTCCTCACCGAAGAGTGGCATTCAGGTCAGTGGCTAAGAGTTAAAAGATAAAATCAAGAAATGGGAATTAACTGTAACTTTAAAAAACGAAAGCGAAAAGGTTGGCTGACACAGTGCAAAAGCAACGATGGACAGATATTATAAGAGACCTGAACTGTGAAAAGTTCATATTCAGATAGCAAGAAAATAACCTTTTAACAGAATTTTAAAATAAATTAAATGCTTACCAAAGATATCCCAACCGCTGATTGTATTGAAAAAATATTTAAATGTTGAATTTGTGAAAGTTGTTGTTGGTGTAATGTTGATATCACTACTAATGCTATTACTGTTAGTTGTCGAATTTCCAAAAAATTTTATGATTGCATCATCCCATTTCCACTGGGACCAGTTATCAGTTATTACTGTTGTTACTGTAGCGATACTGGTTTCAGCGACAACGATCTTTTCCTCATATTCAATGACCGTTTCATTGTCCATTCGTCCCCAACTAGTTTTCCCATAGAATTGAAGGCAGTGAAGTTTGGAAGTTTGAATAATACCTAGCTGTTCATATGTATTGAAAATACTCTGAAAATGAATTTTTCCTGAATTGAATTAAAAGCATTTCCTTCAAGGAGACAAATGAATTCATAAACCGATCGAAGTTTAGCCTAAGAGACTAAACTAGTCACCAGTAATACTGTTATTTTAACCATTAATTCAGCCATGAAAAGACTTTTATACAATTAATCAAAGGCATAAAAAACAACTCCACTTATCACTGTAATTCTATCAGCAAAACATATAACAGTTAAAAATTCTGGAAGATCGCATTCCAAAATTTAACTTTTCCATTTCAGGTAAACTTAGCTTTTGTTACAAAAAAGTATCTTGTTGTTAGCAAAGTTTGATAAAGAATTAAGGTGAATTATCGTGGAATTATTCTTGAAAATAGTGAAATAGAGTTAATTTTAGAAGAAAATATTACGGAAAGTAACTTTAGCTGATTATTGTTGAAGCATTCTATTATTAGCATTAAAAACTGTTTTCATTAAATAAAATATCATGCTAAAATGTTAATACAAACTGTTCAATTAAGGAAGTACACAAGGGGAAAAGTATGAAAATATTAATTAAAATTCAACATTTTCTTAAAAATTGTTTTGGCTCTCATTTATGATATTAAGACAAGAAATGAAGTGAAGGCTAATGGAATATTCAGGATTCTTTTATTAAAGCAAAATGGACTTTAACTACATCTTTCTGATAAGATGAAGCCTGGCATATTTATTTCAAATGAAATAAGCTGAATATTAGATTTCGAAATAAGTTCAGGCAAATATTTGGGAGTGAGATAAATCAGCTCTATTGGTTTAGCTTTTTAGGGATTGTTGTCTAATCGAATAATAACAAAGCATTAGAAGTTAATAGCCAACAGTTAATAATTCAAGTTTCCACTGAGACATATAAGCGCAAATGACCTCTGTCATCTAAATGTCTATATTTCTTACACTCGTCCTCTTAAAGTAAAGTTTTTCGTTTGTCAATGCTGTAAAATGCTCAATCCTTTAGGGCGATGTAGAAAATTCACTCAAAAAATTTCTGAACTATGAATTGAATGCATTTGAAATGGATGGACAAACTTGAATGACTGTTTCTATCCGTGTGAGCTTACCCTCTAACGATTATTTAAAGTATTTAACTGAAAGTTAAAATTCATGAGATGAACAGTTAATGTTCCCATAATAAAATACTATGGTTAAATGCTTCAAAAATGCCGATAACTGCTTCGAAAATGAAAATTATCGTTCTTAGTGACATTTTATTGCTCGCTGTTTTAAGGGATATCAGTAACTGCGATGAAAATATGAGTAATATAAAATATCATATTATTAAGTAAGAACTTAAGCCAAAATGTAAAGTTATTCCATATCGTTGAAATTTCTGCACAAAAAAAATATATCTCTAACAAAATGTACTAAAACTATGATAAAGTTGGCTAATGAAATGGATAAGATTATTATTATTATTAACATTATATTACTGCATATGAATGTAATCAAGCAAAGAGGTTCAATCAAATAGATAGGAAGGAATCTCCCTTCCATAAGTCAAATTAGACGCTTAGAATCTCTAATTAAGCTTATTTCTTAGTTGAGTTTACTTCTTATAGACATTAGCTGAATGGATTGAACACAAAGCTACAACTATTTGATAAAATTATCAGAGAATTTATATACACAGTGAAATAAGGGATAAATGGGACAGAGAAGTGTAGATATATTCCCATACATATATTATGTATCATTGCTTGTCTCTTGGCAACGAGACTGGATAGGAAGAACGCATTGTGGCCAATTTGGCTGAGGAGCAGAGAAGAAGAACATGAGCTATTTGAAATCTTAATTTAAATTCAGTTCAAAAGTCTGGTATTTCTTTCATTCTTTTTTCTCCCTTATTTTCATCATCCCATCCATTTTTGATTCTTTTGTTATGAGAGGAAAATAAGAATGAGTAGCAGAATAAAATTTAACTGGTAAACTTTTAACCATTTAAATTTCAACTTTTTCGTTCATTTTCACTGTTGAACATGGAATAATTCATATGCCATGGAGTTCAGTATGGAAATTCTTGAATAGGACAGATTGATTTGTTGAGTGTAGTATATTTCCATGGGTAATGTCACATCGGTCATATTAGTCCTAATCATCCTATCAATAACAATGAATGAATGTGCCCAAAAGTTTTCAACTTTTTACTGCTTTAGAAGGTTCCATTCTTGTTGATAAATTAGATATTGTCAACAATGATAACAATCTAAATAATCGTCTTGGTAAAACGCAACAGTCTATAATTAAATCATTTCCAATTGCGATATTCGAAAAATTAACTGAATAAATGATTAATGTAAAATAATCAAAGTGTCACTACAGTAGAGGGGAATGTGATGAGTTTAGAATAAAGAGAATAAGTAAGAAAGAATCAAATATGTGAATCCAATTTGAACATTCAGCTCAATCCCTGCTAACCGGTTATCTTGTATCCTCTCTCTATAGATCTGTTAACCAACATCAAAGACTTCAGGGAAGCTATTGGTGTTGAATTCATCTTCGAGAAGTGCCTTCATCTTCCAAAAAAATCAAAAAATCGTAATAAATTCGAACTTCTGTTTTCCGTAGGCTTTTTTTTTCTAAAACGGATTTAAGGTTGAGAAATTTGTTGAAAATAGTCATTCAGTGTGAGAGGAACAAATGCTAAATTTCGTTTTTAAAAGCTTATATTCCTGCAATTAATCAATCAGTATTTGTCGGGAAATTTTTCGAATTTCGTGTTGAAATGGTATGAAATGACATATTACGGAATAGATAAGCTGTCATCATCTCATTTAGTATAAGCAATAGTTCTTTGGACCGTTTCATTTTAGTCAGTCAACAACACAAAAGCAATGAGTTAATTAGTGTCTCTGGAAAGTTCTCGAATCACCAAAAGCAAAAAAGTATTGGAGGATGTAAGATTTTAACCAAATGGAAGTAATCCCCGCTCAATCAATAATAAGAGCGATGGAAAAAGGACGAAGATAGGAAATCACAGCAAGCAACAAACAACTATATGACATGATTTGAAATTCGTCTTTTTGACATTGAACATTTCAACCGTTTGCTCTTGCCTTTGCCATCGAGTGATGATGACGTGAGAAAAAAAAAAGCCGATAATTGTCACTCAATCTTTCATCAGTTGTGACATTTTCTTCCAAAAATGCAAAATACTTTCCCGTGGAATAACTAAGTTCCATTTTCTTTTTTCTGATATGAATGTTTGCAATGCAATTTTATTAAATTTTTTTTTCAACATTCCACTGTTCTCCTTCTCTCTAAATACACACATTCTACAGGTAAATTTGGTATTTCTCAGACTGCGTCAATCTCGGGATGAGGTCACTGTTCACAATGTAAAATCCATCTGTAAACGTACTTTTAATAAATAACAAATGAAACGATGGAATCTATCGTAAAAACGGTACAAAGAAAGGAAACACGTTGATACGAATACGGATACATAAACACGTTCAGCGACATGTCACCAGCAACTATCAAAAGGTTTCTGAATCACATGTATTCAACGGATCATTTCATTTGTTTGTCCTTAATTTTACATATCTTTGGAGATTTTTTTTTAGAAAAGGTAATGACACTTTGTTGTCATTGCTATCTTACGTGTGGAACGTAAATAATGATAAGAAACAGTTATAGTGTTAAGGTATAGCTATAATCAAAATGGGTTAATTAGAGTGATAATGAGACAAATTAGGAATAATGACAACATACTCAGTTCTAATGGCAGTAAATCACTAACCGATTTTAGTGCCAAAAAAAGAACAGGAAAAATGAAGATAATATGAGTGTCGCAGATTCGTCTGAAACTGTTAACTAACTGAATTAATTAGCAGTAAAACCATAAAGCAGCGATATATTTGTTAAGATAATTAGTGTATGATAAAATCCTCTATAAGATCAACCAGAATGAAGATATATGTAATTAACTGGATAGCTCGCAAAATTGCTAATTGAATCTCTAAAAATTTGGTTCTGAACTATATATTTTAAACAAGCGGAAGTTTTGACTTGAAGCTGAAACTTCCAATGAAATGCTTACCAACTACAAGTGTTCGAGAAGAAGATGACACAAAACCAATGACATTTTTATTTTTCAATAATATTAGAATATAATTTATTTCACAATGAAAAATTCCAAGCCAATGAAAGCGTTCTGCTCCAAATTTGAAATAAATAAATTTGTTTTAAGTTCAAAATTTGTTTTCAATACGACTTTCAGAAATTTTGAGATAAATATTCTAGCAATAATGCATTTTACGCACCTTCACTGAGATAGGATATCAAAAAAAAAAAAAAGCGAAAGCAAATAAAATAGAAATTGTCACCTCTGAGTAGTAAGACAACTGAGTGGCTCAAAAATTTCAGGTAACAGTGAAATGGGACAACCCCGTTCTGTGTGATTCTTCATAAAGTACGATTGATGGAAAGGAGCACATATCTTTACGAATAAATGACTTCATTCTCCATCTCACTTTACTGTTTCATTTTGAAATCACAACATTCAAAGTAGATCATTTTTTACTTCAACAAAATGATTAAAATGTTTTCAATTTCAACTACGGTTAGTTTGAAATTTGAAAAATTACACGTTAACAAGCTTTTCTCTCTTCTCCCAAATATATTTTAACTTCGAAAGGAATAATTAAGCGCACTTAGAGGAGAGAAACTTTTAAACTACGGCCGTAAATTGAATTGTAATCTTTGCTTAGACAAATGACGCTATATTACGGGGAAAGGATGTGATGGAATAAAACTTTGGCATATTAATGAAATCACTGATTGTTATTTTCTGGAATTTCCGAAGAATTCAGGAAAGAAGATATGAAATAAAATAAAATAAAAAAAAACGAAAAATTTCCTGAAATTAGAACTTTCTTCAACAAAAAGTATTTATGTAAAATACAATTAAAATTAAAAAATTATAAAATATTCAACCGAAAAAATATGTATACAATACAAGCAAATAGATAAAAATCGGTTAGAGTTAATTCATCCCAAATAAATGAGTGAAATGGTACAGGATGATGAAACTGAAGAACTTACTGTCAACATTGCATGACATGACAACCATTCGAAGGAAACCATTCACATCTTAATTAGCTAATAGAACAAAACTGACAGCAGTCATTTGCTATTATTGAATTCTGTTTACTTCCAACTAGATAATAGCGCCTTTTTTCGTATGTCAAATCTTCCCCACAAACATGTCAACTATATAATTTTACATTTTGTCTTGTAGCATCAGTGGAGGTGAATTAATTGCTGTAAACAATAACACAACAATGAATGAAGAGGCGCAGTTATGCTTAGGATTATTGGATCATTTCATTATGGATATTTGAGCTGAATTGAAAATATTGGCTCAAAAGATGGAAGAGTCTAATGAAAGAATGGAATGTTCTTGCTAAAGCTTCTGCTATTGCATTCTAATAAAAGGATAGCGTTTTTTTGTTTTTCCTTTTCCTTTTCTTTTTTTTTTAAGTGTAAAAAACTAAGAAAACAAAACGAAAAATCATTTGATCAGCGAATTTATGAAGGGCGCTTTTGCCAGAAAGAATTTACGAATGACATATGACAGTCTCTTACTTTTAATGATTCAAAATGTTTTGGTTTGAAATTCTTTCCATTTCTAGCAGTACTTTAATAATTACAAGTAATGCTTTGAAGTTTTACTTAAGTTTATTTCAAGAAAGAAAAGAGAAAGTTGGACGATTTAATTAGGCGTACAATTAACTGCTAAAGAGAAAATAATATAATTTGGAACAGTGTGTTGGTTTGAAAAATTCAACGATGGAAGAAAAAGAGAGAGAGGGAAACAACTGGAAATAATTCTTACTCTGTAAAAATGCACTTTGATTCGAACTTCACTCACTTTTCTTTTACACTTACACATATTAACATTAGTGATCAAGTAAGACTTTCTGTTATTTCAATGGAAAAAGAAGACTGAATTTAAATCTGACAATAAAAAGCAAACAAAAAAGTGGAAATAGTCTGGTGGACAAAAAATACTTATCAGTGAACAAGGAAAGGATTAGACCAACATGTGGTCACTTCACATTCACTTGTTATTGCAAAAGCAGATATAGACTAAACATATTATTTCAGAGTATTGCCAAAGGATGATTGGTACAAAATGATTGAGGAAGGGACGAAAATATTGTCATTTATTAGTTTTAGTCATCGTTGATTTATATCGATTTAACTGGTCACTAATGATCATATTATGACTGAAAGGCTTCTTCTTTTCGTCTATTAGCAATAGAGTCTGATACTTCTTTTGACCTTCCAATCTATCATTCTTCAAATCTGCGCCAAACACATTCAAAGAAATGTAATACGAAATAAGTTGATGTTAACTATGCGAAAGAAATCGCATAATTTATTTCTTCTAACGGTGAAATGGCTTAGGTTAACAAATTAAATGTATTTATTGGGAAGTTTACCTTTTTACTTGCTACTTGTTCCTTGAGCTTCGGTTCAATGCTATTAGTCCAACATTAATATTATGTCTCCTACACTACTACACGATTTGACGATTCACGTGCCTCGTATTATTCCTTTTTAATCAGCGATCTTGCTGTGTTCATTTCCTTTAAATTGAATTGCAAAATCCTGATTTGATCAAGATTTTATTCGTTTCTTTATATATATATATATATTTTTTTTTTTTTTTGAACAAATAAAATAAGATCTGACATTTCACATTTTTTATTTTATTATATATCTTCAAATTCAATTACATGTTATTGTGTGCTCAATTTCTTTGCTCATTTTGACCCCAAATTAAGAATTTTTAAACGAAACGTATAGTTCAACTTCACTAAGAATTATCGTAATATCATTTATTGTGTATTTTATACGTGTTTTTTTTTTAAGATATCATATGGAAATTTTAAAGTTTATTAATAAATTTCACGTGCAGCGTCATTTATTCGATTTCAGAACTCTGGAAAATGTCAGGTTATAAATGAAGTTTGAGTTGATTTTCCGAAATTTTACGACTCTTTTTTTAAACTGATCATAACGGCGAAATGTTGTGAAGAAATTTTATAACAGAAATTAGTACAGTGTCGATGGTTGAATGGATTACTCCTCACTCACAGAAAAGTTACGTTGTACAAAATTAAATTCAGAAAGTCAAGAAAATGGGTGAATGAGATCATTGAGCATACAAATGAATACGATTAACCAAGAAATTTATGCAAAAATCCTTGAGCAAATTCACCACCGATAATACTATTCACTTGATTAAGTACTTGCATTGGATTCTGAAATAAAAAATATATATATATATATATATATATATAATAAAAGAGGTCCTTCATTCACCTTTATAGATTAGATATTTTGTTGGAATAATATGCCAAAGGACTAAAAATAAACAGGATTACTGTATACCTGATCAATGACACCCGAAAATTCTTCACACCGTTGAATTGCCCTTTGCATTTCCATGCCGACTTGTAGCGATCCTAAGATATCACATTCGCTGATCACCTTCCTCAGCTGACCACAGTGTTGTCGTTCCGCACCCCGTTTACATGTCTCCTTCCTGGAAATCATCAAAATCCCAATTTTAACACACTCATCATTTCATATCGTGAAATTAATAGAAAGAAAACTGCATAGCTTTAGACAAGCATAATTATCCCCTTATATAATTGCAGCGAATAAACTGACTTCATTTTAAACTTCCACACTTCATAAACAACCATGTCATCAGTCAACAAATGGACAGGACTCTCTTCGACACGTTGTAAACACGTACCAAAAAGCAACCAACCAGGAACGTTAACTGATCTATATCAGGATTCACTTAACGCGTTAGTCTTTTCTATCAGTCTGAGAGAATTAGATGCTTGTGCAGTTATTAACATATATCTGCACACTCACGTAGCTCCGATGAAATCAACTTTACCACCGAAAAGAGCGTTGGTAATTTGACTACCCCAAAGGTCCCACGCCTTTTCATCTGCTACTTTTACGCAGTTCCCGTATGCTATTCTCATGAATTCGCTCAGAAATGGTAGACATCCTGGAAAGAAATATGTGATGACGAGAGCTTTCGATCAAACCTGTTTATGAACATATAATAAATCTCTTTGATTTTTGATCCGAAAGATTGATTTCACCGCTCAAAACGTTTTTAAAAAGTACCAAGAGCATCAATTAAAAGGGAAAATTTCCGTTAGAAACATTAATTAAGAATCAAAGATCTAAGGTTGGTTGCCAAACAATTAAAGCAATCAAGGTTGCATTAATTTAGTGAAATAAAATAAAGTGTTCAGAATAAACAAGCATTTAATGGAGCATTATGTCTTCAACAAATAAGAAATTTGAAGGTGACTATTGTTTCAAAATGATAATTTACAAAGAATTAAGAATTTAATATTGAGCGTTGACAAACCTTCACCCTTCGGTATGCCAAAATTGTCATTTGCACCAGGTGTTAATTCTCGAATTGTCGGTAACCAGTTGATATCTGGATCTTTCGTGTACGTTTGTGTTTTCGCTCCAAGAACTGTCGATGATTTACCAGATCTTGGAGATCCTAAAAATGCTCCCGCAATGTCCATCAGTGATTTGGCGCCACCACTCGACCTAACATTATATGTGTCTCTTTGTTGCTGCCCTGATATTAGGCCACGATTTTCAATCGCAGAAACTCCAGCAAGTTTGGTAATAGCTGGTGAAATAGCATTTGTAACAGACTGGCCAATCATTTCAGATGGTCGAGAATTAAGCGATACAGGTCTTGGTTCGGGATGACCAGGCCTTGTTCTAAAATAGCAGTTATTTGTGCTTTGCCAAGGAAAAATATATTTCTCATAAGTTTTTAGACTGCAATAGCCCGTCTTTTTATTTCTCTCTTTCTCTCTCCCTCCATCGTTTCAGCCGAAATTGTTGAGGCCAAATCTAACAATGAATTTAAAAAAGCAACCATTTAGAGATATTTAAGAATAAAGTGATAAGAAGGAAATCATACAGTGCATCTAGATTAGCTGCAACGGAATGTTTGGCAGCGGAAGCAACAATTTCAGTGGCCATTTGTGTCAACCGTTCAATGTTATCATTGGACAGGAAGTTCAAGAATAGATTACCACTGCTGCTCTGCAAAAAAGCTTGCTTGTATGTCATTTGTGATAAGCGAAATCAGCGTATGGATGGCAAGCAACCGTGATGCAAAATGCAAAATGCAAAATGCAAAAATGTCTCTTGTTTCTCTTACAGAGTTATCGCCGGTGCTTTCCAGGAATCAAATGGTGCAGGAATAAATTTTACTTGAATATTAATTATTTATTATCTAATTGAACATTATTTATCTAAGGTACGTGGTAAACAGACTCGTTGGTCTGCAGTAAGTTTGACTGGAATTCATTTACGTGCCTAAATTCCACTAAAGCATTCTTATTTCTGTCGACGGATTGCGGAATTCCCGATCGGGACGTGATGTACCAATCCACTTCTCAGTTAACTGATGTCTCGAACAACGACTGAATCCACGGAATCTTTCCACGAATGGATTTGATTACGATATTCAGCTTAGATTGACTTTAACTTAGGTGGAAGTGTTTGGAAATGCCTCAAACCAGTTTCAGAAAGAAATTATAGTAGTGTGAAAATTTTTTATGCGGTAATATGTGAAAGTGAAAGGAAGAAGGATGGGATGGGATGGGGAGAAGTAGAAAGGAGATTGAATAACACAATATAATATCAAGAAATATAACCTGGGCATTGGAAGGTCTGAGCGCAACTGACATGAAGAAGAGAAGGGTGGTGACGAATGATGGCGGCATTCCAGAGACTTCAATAACCAGCCAAAATGGTTTTCGCTTGCGGATTGGAGGACGGATTTTGGAAAAGATTTGAAAGAACGTAGGGGGTTGGCGCTTAACAGAGCAATACCGGATTGTTGCCCTGAGTGATGAACCGTAGTGATGGAACGTTTCATGTATTTTTCCATCTGGACATTATGATTAACTCAGAATATGATTTCGAACACATCCTAATGAAATCTTTCCAAATTTGAACACTCGTCGAAGGTGGGATTGCTGGATTGTCAAAAATGGCTGATAGGATAGAAAGGGAGTTGAATGGGCGGATGAGAGAATTAAAGTGTGACAATCAGCAACTCCAATTTAATTTTTTTTTGGGAAAAAACAACAGGGTTCGGGTCATGGGGTCGTACACACATACACATACATAGCGAATTACTTTGATTGACTGAGTAATGAATGACCAGTTCCGAGTAGGATCATACCTTTCTTTCGTCTTTGTAAATCCTTTCCTTCACTTCGCCTTAATTTTAACAAACTATTTATGCAATTACTAATCTGTCATTTCATTCAGTGAAAGTTAATTATCAAAAGCATATTATCGATTGCCTAATTTGTGAGTTAATAGACGGGGAAATATGCAGGAGCTTTGCACGTAATTTTTTTGGGGGGGAAATGAAACATAGGATTATGGTAGCGCATACACATATATAGATACACATATATATACGTAGACACAGACGAACACACACTCACACACGGACACAGACACACATTCACACCCACACATACACAGCGCAGCAAATTAAGGTTTGACAGGTGCTGTGGGGAACATGTCGAGGATACTCATCATTAAATAACCAACCGAATTGAACCGATGATGGACGATTCGTTGTTTTCATTTTATAATTTCAATTACTCCTGTTAACATCTCCATGCTCTTCATCCCCACAAGCAAACGTAGCAGAAGATTGTTCAGTAATCGTGACCCATTCAGCTGTCCTCAACCCATAACATAGTAAATCATTTTATGTTCAAATCCAACTACCTTCACTGTTTGAGTTTATTTGAAAGATAAAATAATGCCGCATATACGATGATAATGATGAATAATAGTAATAATAATAAATATGTCGGTTAGTCTTCGAGGATTTTATATCAGGGGCTGATCAGGTAAATCCGGTGTAAATTCGCTTTTCATCACAAGAAAATGAGATAAAGAATTTCAAATAATATATTCCCTACAAACTGCCCAGAATCATTGCTTTCCTGATCCTTTCCATCGACAATATTGAAACCAATTTTCCGAAATAGACTAAAAAGTTTGTTATCTATTAATCTCAAACAGCTTATTAGCTAGTTAGCGTAGCTGCTATGTTTTTTATGTTATGAATCGCAAAGGAATCATGCGAAAATTCGCGTATCATACGGAATATGGGAGTGCAACATTAATGGGGCAGACGAGTTACTAAGCTAGTTTATCTTCATTTGCTAATGAGGAGCTCTCAGACTGAATGGATATACGAGTAGAGTAGAGAATCGACACTACAACAAATTAGAGCACGAGCATAAGATGTGATAGAGTAGGGTAGCTAGGTTGGGAAGACTGCTCTCCAATTGAAAACTAATTATCTGGCGGTAAAGAGGTTATGATGTCTCGCTGCCATCAATGAGTCTAAATTGGATCGATCCGTGCAGAAATATTGGGCAGATCGCTTGTATGACAGATTTGCTTTACAAACCCATCTATATACCTCTTTCAAATCTATATGACATTTTGTTGGCATGACTTTTGATCCTTCAATAATAATGGATAGATATCATGTGCTTCTGTTGTGGAATACTTGCAACTCTTCATTTCATTTTGATATTCAGTCATGAGTAAGAACAGAGAGAAGGACGAAGCTTGTGGACAACGAAAAAACTCTTTCCCGGCTAGATTGGCTCTCCCAACTTTCGAAATAGGTATCTTTCATTTCATCAAATAACATTCATTTGTCCATTATTGAAATTTCTCATCCCAGCACATTTTTCACTTCTTTTTTGACGGAATGAATTATACATTCCACGAAATTTATGCATATGTTGCTGTAATTGTGATGAGAACAAACTGCACAAAAGATGAGATAAAGCGTCTGATTTTCGATTTCACTTCCTGTGGATTCTATTTTTTTGTTAACGAACCATTTCTGAATACTTTACTTGTCAGTGTGTTTTGCTCTTTTGGAGTATACATTGCGGTATAAAAATGTTATGTAGGATTTGACTGAGTTGCTACTAGTTTCATTCTTTCAGGAGGTGCTGTTTTCAGGAAATTTATCACAACCACAAATGCATCGAGAATTAAGAAATCTCAGATTTATCAATCCTGGGGAGGCAGCTGTAATCTCCACAAAAGAAGCTTTGTACAATAAACAGGGCGTTCGTAGATCTACAAGGCATCGGAAAGGTACGCTTCATCATTTTTGGCAGGTTATTTTCCACTACGTATTTCTCAAAGCGTCCCATTACATTATATTTTTTTCGAATTTTACACCCAGTTGTTTCTTTATTAAAAGTTACTTCCTCCTTTCTTCATTATTGATTTTCTAATATGGAATTTCATGCCGCTTGAAGTTGGTCTAAAAATTTCATCATTACTGAAAGTATTTCTACTTTAATTTCAGCAGTAACATCTGTCGATCGCACGACGGATTACATTCCCCATCATGACGAAGAAGGCTATTATGTCAGGGCCGATGGTCATTGTGTTAAGTTATGCGATTGTTTGCGGACGACTTGTCCTGGTGAATGAGTATCCTCAAAGTTTTTCAATTTAAAATCCTAAATTTTAAATTTTAAATTTAAAAATTTAAAATTTAAAATTATTTTATGCTTGGATTAAATTAGAAGCGGAAGTAGGGAAATAACGACTTCTTCACCGCTTCAAGTCGTCTTTGAAAACTAAAAAAGGGGTGGTGAGTAATACTGTTTTTATTAACATCAGATGTCTTTTAGCGACTTTCATGGAAAGTGCAGCCGTTCATCCAAAATTTACATTTCTAGGTGTGCATGTTTAGGCTGTCATTATCCATGTGGAAAGTGTGGTTCACGCATGTGTGGGCCAGCTTGTCAGAAGAATCGAGATTACATTATTGAAAGCTTTTTTACTGAGTCTGAACCACCTCGGATTCGTAAACATCCTTATTATAGTCCTCTGAAGCGTGAAAGCTAAAGAAGCATCAAGTGAAAAACTGTTTGTATTTTGCATGGAAAGATTTTGTTGGTACTGTTTCCATGTGATTTTATGGAAATTAGTTTTTAATGCTATAGAATGGATCAAATTGGCTTTATATATTTACAAAGCTATTTTCTTTTAATCTTATTGTTAATCAGTTTCCGACACAGGTAAATTTTCATCAACTTTTGTCCAGTGCAAAAATTGCTGTTTCAGATTGTTGTGCTGCTGTAAAATTTGAGACGTTTTCCTTCAGTCAGAGTTCAGGGAAGCATTTTGTAAAGTGCTTAATAAGTCGACAGCCATTTTCGAGTTTATTTGTTCTAATGCAATTGTACTGCTGGTTCATGAAATATTACACTTTTGGTAATTAGTGCCGGTTTTCTAGACACTGTTGAGAAGAAATCGATTTCGAAACCTTAAAAAGTCGTAGAATATTAAATTTGTCACTGACTGTTTAGGTTTCAACTATCTCTTCAATTTTACACGTGCGATTTGAATTTTGCTGTGATACTGTTTTGTGAGATATTTCCATGAAAACTGCAAACTACTATTTCATCAGGCGTAGTAATAACCGGTATTAAAATGTCAGTGCCTACAATTGGCTGTACGTTTTTTTTTCGTTTCTTGGTTAGTGGCCTATGGCTTGCTCCCTTTAAATGACAGCTTGTCATGTGAAATGTTTAATTCACATTTCAGAGCATCGTGCTATGCTTTCCATATGTTTTAAAAATTTTTTGTGGGAGAAGGTTATTCAGTAAGAAAATGGCCATTAAAATGAGTTTTTGTTCAAGTTCAATGAAGATTGGAAATAAACACTTGGATTTACCTCAGTAAAATTTTCATTCCGTGATGGGTACATAATAATATACTTATTTCAATTCATTTTTAAAACTTTGTAGTAAGAAGTGGCTCACAATAACGTAGGAAGATCACCCGTGTATTTTATGGATATTGCATACATATTCAAACATGTTTGAACATTTTATTGTGTAAGTGCACTTTTCAAGTATAGTATAATTTCAAGTATATTCCCCTTACTTTTTATAAACTTGAAAACCGTGAACGCGTACTTCCCTATTAATTATTACATCGAGTAAAACAAATTCCTGAATGACTTTTAAATTTATTAAAACTAGCGGAATTATTCTATATACCGCAATTCATACGTTTATGATTATTTTGATTTCACTTTTTTCTTCTCTGCATTGTGTTCTTTTTTGTCGTTGTTTTGTTCTGAATTTCAGTTTCAGACAGAAGAGAATAAATCTTTTCTCTTTTTTCCATACATTTATGATAGTTTTTTTTTTCATATGTTTATGATAATCTTGAAAACCCTAATTTTGGTTTGTAGAATGTAGAATTCTAAGTGTGATGCAAAAAGAAAAGGTGTGGACTTTATTACACTGATTCAGATTTGATGCTTGGTAAAAGGTTTTTAGAAACCGTAACTAAAACATAATTTAGGAGGTGGCACATTCTTTTTGTATGTGATATATCAGAAAATGATGGAATTTTCTTTCTGGAAAACTTTGTTTAATCTAGCAAACTACATTTCTTGGGAATTGGTATTGACTGGCGCAATCCTCCAAAGTTATCGTAGTTTCGTTTCTGTCTCCATATATGAATACACTGATTCCAGATTTGATGCTTGCTAAAAGGTTTTAAATTTTGAAAAAATGCTAGGATGTCTTAGTATGAAAAAAAAAAACTTAGAATGGTTTCTTAAGAAAAAATACTTTGTCTTATGTTTTCAAACGTTTCCGAAATTTGCAAGATTCACAGGAATTGTTATATTCTTCTTGGAAGCAATTCATGTTACGATTTTGCAGTCATTTATGGAGAATGCTTGTTATACCTTGCGCCGTTCATTACGAGAAATATTTTTTTTGAAGGTGGCTGTTTTTGTTTTAGGAAAAATCATCCAGAATGTTAAAGGAGCATGAGAAAGCTCCCGTGACAGTGTTACTGGGAGCTCAGTGGGGTGATGAAGGTAAAGGAAAAATTGTCGATTATCTGATTGCGAAAGATGAGGTGAATTTTCCATTGAATGAATATTGAAGAGGATTATATGGATTTGTTGAGCACTGACATCGTATGATTTTTTAAAAAGTTGGGGCGCGAATCGGTAATGTGCAAACTCATGCACCTTTGACAACCACTTCGTGATTGTGAAAGTTTTTCTGCACATCCCTTTTCTTTTACTATTTCTCTTATTGTACTATGCTAGTTTGAACAAATTACGGTTGAAAAATTGCAGGTGCAAGTTGTTGCACGCTGTCAAGGTGGCAACAATGCGGGTCACACTGTTGTTGCTAATGGACGAAAATATGACTTTCATATTATACCGTCAGGAATCATCACTGAAAAGTGTTTCAACATAATTGGTAAGATTTTGATTTTAAGCTGCTATCACCAACGGAAATCGTGAACTATTTAATGCGATACTTCTACATTCCAAAACAAGGTGACATATGCGCACTTCAGACTTAGTCTTAGTTGCATTTTTCCTGTTTATTCGGTATTTTAAGTCTGATTTTCAGGTAATGGCACGGTAGTAAATTTAGAGTCGTTTTTTGAAGAACTAAACCATAATAAAATTACTAGCATACCCGGATGGGAAAAGCGAATACTGATTAGTGATCGAGCACATCTTGTATGTGGTATCCATATGCTCGTTGATGGTCATTCAGAAGATCGACTGAATATTAAGTAAGTTTTTTTCATATGTTAAAATTCAGTGTCTACAAGTTGTGTGTTAATTGATTTCAAACAGTTCTCCATTTTTTTAGCTCTTGTTTTCCTACCGATTTTTTCATTGCTATAAGCACAAAATTATGATTTTTTTCAGTAAAATTGGGACGACGAAGAGGGGTATTGGACCTACATATTCTAGCAAATGTTTCAGAAATGGCCTCCGAGTTGGCGATTTAGTTTACGATTTTGATGGATTTACATTAAAGTATCATATTTGTGGGACTGCGTTTTCTTTATCTTAATTATTCATTTTGCCTTACATAGGTTGGAATGCGAAGTTTTAATTGAGGAATTGAATTTTTAGATTTCGAGAGCTTGTTAAACATTATCAAAGGCAGTATCCTGATTTGGAGGTTGACATCGATCTGGAATTGACAAAATTCAAGGTAAACTCCATTCATTTCTGTTTAAATTAACAAAACCAGTTGATATGGATAGAAATCGGGTGACTTATTTTTCTCTTGAAATTCTTTCGTAGAAACACGCGAATAAATTGAATGATCTGGCACTGGTTGGTGATACAGTAGTGACACTGGATGAATTACGGAGCAGCGGCAAAGCTGTACTTGTTGAAGGTGCAAATGGTACAATGTTGGATATCGATTTCGGTAACTGTTTTGACATTTCGTGTACAAATTTGCATATAGTAATATTTCAGGTAGCCATTAACTCTTAAGAAAGGGTTTATAGACAAGATCAGAAGTGTAGAAAGCTTAATCATTAATCTGAGTTGCAGTCTTCATTTTTAATATTTGCAGGGACTTATCCATTCGTAACATCATCTAATGCAACAATTGGAGGTGCCATTACCGGTTTGGGGCTTCCGCCAATGTCGATCAAGAGAGTAGTAGGCGTTACAAAAGCATACTCCACTAGAGTTGGCTCTGGACCGTTTCCTACAGAACTGAAAAATGACATCGGCGACAAACTACAACGAATAGGACACGAAGTACAGTCATTATTCATTATTTAATAATTTTCTCAGTCTTTCAGCTGAAAAATCTTTAATACCTATGGTCCTTCATCCAGCTATATAACTGGTGATCAAAACATTCAATCCACTATTAGTTAGACCTATTAATAGTGCAGACTGTCTTTGAATGTTAATGTATGTATTAATGTGTATTGTTATATTATCATGGTTTAAGCTTCTAAAAGATGTTCGGGTCAGATTTTCTGGAAAATTGGAAGTTGTCGAAATTTGTACATTTGACGACAACCAGTAAAAAAATTGATTCATTTCTTTATTTGTTTTTGGTCTAATCTCTCAGTTTTAGGTTGGTGTTACGACAGGTCGTAAAAGACGGTGCGGTTGGATCGATTTAGTTCTTTTGAAGCGAGCACATCTCATTAATGGATTCACAGAGTATGTACCTCTGAAATTATTTGAGAAGTGTCATTTGAAAACTTTTATGTCTCTTAGGGTTATTTTTGATTTTAAGCATTGCTTTGACAAAGCTGGATGTTCTGGATACATTTGATGAAATCAAGGCAGGCATCGCTTACAAGCTAGATAAACAGCTGTTGAAATCTCCTCCACGTAAGTATTATTGTATGTGATTCTTGTCATGACTTTTTTGGACTGAATGTTTTCAGAAAACCATCTTATTAACAGTGTCATAAATGGTGCACAAGGTTGACCGCCAGACTTCATTTCAGTCTTCGAAGTACTTTTTCGAACTTTCCAATGCACCATTAAGTTATCTTGCTTTTTAGCCACAATGACTATTAAGTCCTTTTAGCGCAAGCTTCCGACTGGGAGAAAGTGGAGGTCGAATATCGTACATTCAAAGGATGGAACACACCAATATTGGATATGCGGAGTTTTAATGAACTACCAGAAAACTGTCGAGTTTACATTGAATTTATTGAGCAGTATGTTGGAGTACCGGTAAGATGGATTGGTGTTGGTGAAGATCGAGAAGCATTGATTCTTCATGAATCCTGAAGAGTGGCGCATCAGCAGTTCATTGTCAGGGTCATGTCTCCGTCATTCTTGAAACAAATCTCGACCTCAATAATCTATATTTATAGCTGTCGAGATTCTGAATTATCAATGGTTGATTCCCCATTTGCATGCACTTGATGCGGTTATATCTTAGAATATTTGCTAACAGTGAATTATTTGAAATCGATGTCATCGTAAGGCTGCATAGCTATCACATGTCGTACCGTTATTTAAAACCCATTGTTATATTGTTCTTGTCATCTTCTGAAGTTTCAGATGTTGCATATGCATTATTCCCCATGTTGTCTCCTGTTATTCTCAAATGTAGCATGACTGAATACAAACTTTTATTTCGATCTTTTTCTTCTCAAATGATACTGTAGCATCAACTGCAATATTAACAGGAAATTGTGACAAAAAATTCGCCAGCAAGCCTTGCTATTATTGATTACAGTCAAATGTTTGTCGTTCGTCATCTGAGGGCACCCTACCTTGTTGTGCCATGCCTGCCTGCCTGCCTGTCTGCCTGCTTGCCTCTCTTATTGGCATCAAATGCCTTCTTGTTCTTTCCCCTCAGTGTGCTGTCATCCGTAATCAGTTCCCCCTATATGCCGCACTTTTATCACATGCCGTGATGAGGAGAGGTTGCACCAGGAAGCGGTGTTGCACCAGGAAGCAGTGTCAAATTGTTTATTTCCTCTTATCGATCGATTTATTGATTGGGTGGTTTGATGACAGAGCCGAGCAAGTACTGGTAGATAGCGTTAGATGAGCTCATCTTTGCCGTATGACGCCTCTTTGGCAGTGCGGTTCAGATATTTTGCTTCATTTCTTGTACGATTTATTTGATCAGCTCTACTACATTATATTCTTTTAACTGAGTCATCATCCTTTTACTGATGATCATCTGTTATTTCATCCTCTTACATTTCCTTTTTCTCATTTTCATGTTCAATATATCCCTTTGCATCCGATAAGGGGTTCAATATTATCACACTCATCATAACTGGCATAGTGTAGAATCACTTCCTCGGTTTCAGAAAATATATATGACTTTGCATATGCTTTTAGATGTCACAACTCAAATGGATACATTATGTGCAGTTGTTCACGTTTCAGTACTTCTCCTTGCTTTGTACTTCACGGAAACTGTTTTCTCTTACATTCCTAGTATTTTATGTCAATTACATTTGCTTCAGCAAAATGGCCGCGAACAATATTGCTAACATAAAGTGGAATCACTTTGGCGTTTATCGACGATTCCAGTTACCTGTGGATGTTGTCGGTGACCTGTACCGATTGTTACTGGTTAAAATCAATACCGTAGTTCCTGACTTTATGGGCAAATTGGGATGGAAAGGTAATTTCAGACCTCAGGACTATCTCAGGTGTAGATTGATTAGCCCTGCATTTTACCTCCCAAAGTTCATGCTGCAAATTCCGTTTTCAATCTAATTTTAGTCTTTATTTATGTTTTGACATTGTTCTTGCTTCCACGTTAATGTTGGCTATTTTCTGTAGTTGGCGAGGTTACTTCTTGTTCCAGAAAATTTCGTGGATGTGATATTGAAAGAAGGAGATTCCTGTTCATTCTTCAGTAAATATGACATAGCAATAATTCTTCAGTTTGTTTAATTGCTTAATAAAAAATATTTCTAGACGAAGATGGTGACATAATATATTTTTCAACTGACGAGGAATTACGCAACGCACTTCAGATTGCCACAAACAATCAACTTCGCATTCAAACTATCGGTAAAAATTCCTTTCTTTTTTTCCCAGAATCTAAGCTGTTGGGACATTCCTTAGTGCATATTACAGACCACTAACTTTTATTTGTTACATATTACTTTTAGTTGAAGAATTATTGCTGCAAAAGTGAATTACTGATTTCCGGGTCGCGAATACATTTCCAGTCATCACAAAATCTGCTAGTATTACAGTTCTTTTTTTTTATTTTTGCGAGTAAATTCATAGTATTCGTTGTTTTGGCAGAAGATCTCTCGCAACGTGAAAAAGAAAAATCAAAAGACACGAAGAAAGAAAATAAGAAAATGGTTTGTTTTGTAATGTTTTATCAAGAATCAAAAGTGCTCATAAAAATCCCGGGTGGGAATAAAAATCCTAGTTAGTCGGATTGTCGATTACTGGTCCTGAGAACGATTGATACGGAGCGTATCAATCGCAGCGATTTTGCAGTGATAGAGTAGAAATGCTCAGTTTCAGGGACGAGGACAAGATTTTTGAATGCCTGTGTGTTTTGTTATCAACAAATCATTGTTAAATTCTCTTTTGGGGATCTGTGTTGAAAAGGATAAAAGATATCTTATGATGATAGTAACTTTTTCATTGCACAAGAGTTTTCTCATCGATTTGTAGAAATAAAAATTAGCACAGGTGATAAGGAAGATTTGAAGTAGACAAAAAATAAGAATTGCTTTGTTCCTTAATCATATCATTTGTTTTGTTCAGTTTATTGCCTTTTGCAGAAAGAAATCCATCCGTTTGTTACATGTAATCGTTGCGACCAGCCGCTTTATGGAATTCGTTATAAGTGTTGTGTTTGTGATGACTTCGACCTGTGCGAAGAATGTGAGAAAGAAGGAACACATCCAGATCATGCTTTGATTCGTTATGCTACACCGCGAACACCGGTAAGTAACACTTTTCAGATATGGATTTTTAGAGTGAGCTTATTGATTCGCATGCAGAAATTTGGTCCAAGAAATTAGACAGCAAAGAATACGCAAGCAAGTTCGTTCTAAATTAGAAGACTATGGCGTACTCCAGTGTCGCCCGTTTTAAGATTTTTGTACGAGTTATGTGTTGCATGAAGGACCAGTAACTCCTGATCTCTGTAGTAGAATTAGGAAACAAAGGTGGTAAAGTGGTAATTTTGAATATGTTCCTTGACCTCTTAATATTTTCCTTTGCAGAAGGTTGAAAATCTGCGTCCGAGACGCACCTGGCGACAAAACAGTCATACTTTTGGTCATCGCGATACGTTCTTCCAGGAAGGGATTTTTGGACGAACTGCTGCAGCTGCTGCTCACGCTAGTGCTGCAGCCAGTGCCGCAGCACAACATGCTGCAAGACATGCTGCAGCTGCTGCCACACATTTCGCTGATGTTTGTTTTTTATGAGTCAATAAATGGAATTGTTGCCACGGGAATGGACGAAATCTGCTAGTAAAATTGCACTGACTTATTTAAATGAGTGCATCAAGCCTATACTAGGTGATTCTCTTTTAGACATTACTTTAAACATATTTCTTAGCGTGACTGGTTGATTATGCGTAGGCGCATTTTTCTTCTAGTCGTATTCATAACTTCTATCACTTTCACATTTTTAGAATACCAAAGAGAATACAGATGGACTTCCACCACAGTTCCGGGAATCTGTGGCTCAAGGCATGGAATATCTGAAAGAAGTCGGCTCGCAGATTCAACAGGCACTTGCAAACTTTGGTATTTTTGTATTCATCTCATCCTTCCGAAGGGTTATGAATGTGGAAAAGAACATAGTTATTTCTTTGAAACCCCTACTTCACTAAAAGTTGTATCTTTACTGATTTTTTCGCTTCTTTTACCGTTATAGTAGGGAAGACCAGCAATACCGATTAGTTTTTTTTTTTTTTTTTTAGGGGTAGAAATGAGTGTTTGGTAGTAAGACAAACTTGATGCATTAATGATATAGAATGTAAGTTTCACTGGCTATAAGGCACGTCGGGACACTTGGAATTTTATGCAGTGACTTTAATAGGTTGTTGAAAGCGTCGAAAATCGGTTTAATACTGTCAAGAGTGTTAGATATAAAAATAAGCTGATTTATATCATGATTTCAGGAATTGAGGTTGACATGGACGTACAGCATGGTGGTGTTTCGGAGAAAATTCCCAAAACCCAAGGATCTACAACGAAAAATGCTGCAGGAAATAATACAGCCAATGATGAGAAGGAAGATGCACAAAAAACGGATGAAATAAACGTTTCGAAGATTGGTGAGCCGGATAGTGAGGACGGGAAACGGAAAAGTGATGGTCCAACTGCTCAGAACGTTGAAGCGGTGGGTGTGAAGTGTGGTTTTTGACAGTTTTTCGTAAAATTTGGTTCACCTCTTTCCTACGAAGCTGACTTTTTTTCAAATAGCTTCTATCTTGTATCAGTGTTAGTTTTCAGACACCTTTGTGACGTTTATTTATTTGTTCAAATGGCGGGAGCTTAATATTTTCAGGTTAATTGTATTTTGTTTCTGTTTCTAGATCGCGGACGAGCTAGACGTGCCACTGAAGAAGATGCATATCTCGGAGCATGAGGAGACAGAAAAATTAGAACAAAATTCGAAAGAACCAATGCTTGATGCTCTCGCTTCTTGCGATGATATTTCTGATGAATGGACGATGATGGACATCAGTAATCCAAGCAGCAAATGTCAATCAAGTATCAATTTCTCCATTACTTATATTGTAGCGTCACTGGTTATATAATATATCCTGAATGCACTACCACTCATTGTTTTCTTAGAAATGTAGAGGACATCCAGAGACCTAAATTTATGTATTTAAACAAGACCTCCAATGAATGCAATCATATGACTGTATTAGCAGCATTTTGGTTTGTCGCGATTTGCTTAGATATACAGAACAGTTATGCATGTTTTCAGGTGCACCACTTTATCCTGTTATTGCTAATGGAAAATGTATGGCTGGTACTCCGTTCATAGTTCCACAACCTGGACCACACAATCCACATTGTTATTTCATCTACCCAGGTCCCGTCCCTTCTTACTTCTCCAATGATGGTTGAAGAGCTAATTCATCATAGTCTCTAGCAGATATGTAAGGCGCAGTATTTTGAATTCATCTCAATTTTGCCTTTTTAAATCGCACCAGAGCTTTTCATAGTAAAAAATTTGCAGATGAGCATGTTGCACTCTGTGTAATACAGTTGGAAGGAATGGGTTTCGATAATTGTAATGGTTGGCTAACCAAACTTGCAGCGGACCTGAAAGGTGATGTTAGTGCCGTTATCGAGGATATGAAGAAGGATCCTGTTTATGCGAAGCATTTCGAAAACGATTTCTGAAAATACTTCATACTGAAAAATAACATGTATCTTACTCCGCTTATATCTTTTCTTGGTTTGTAAACATTATTTGCATTTTGTATGTTTTCCGAACTTTTCCGTTTTATTTTTGTATCTTCACGTCAGTCGTAGACTAATGTTCCATATTCGTCTTAGTAAACTGATTCAATTTGAGGCTGTTTTCAAGTGGCAATACTTCACCGTATATCCTTGAAAATTTGTTTTTAATACAAATTCGTTTTGCAGTCAACTATTGACTAGTGGGATCTATCTTCTCTCATACCATATTTTACTACTTCCTTTTCGGTGTATCGTGAAGCCTCTGTTTGCTGTGAATAAATGCTTTATAGAAAGAATTGCTATCTTAACACAGTACTTTCAAGGCTGTTCTTAAAATTGTGCTGAAATGTCGACAGACAGTGGAATTGAAATTAGTGCATGTTTATGGTACATGGCCATGCTTAGCTGTTTCAATGGAAGATTCGTAAGATTGTGTTCGTCGGACCAACGCAAAAGGATTCACGGATGCATTAACAAAATGTATAATCAGTGTAGGTGGACGGTTGGGTATGCGTTACTATGCGATTTGCGCTAAACTTCCATTATTATATGATTTATGTACTGTGCTCCCATTTCTATGGTTTACGACAGCAGTCAGTTTAGGCTTGTTTATGTACGTACTAGGCTTGTTCATATACGCTGTATGAGGGACATAGCCCTTTTCAGCCAAATTCATGGACATATAGTGAAATCAATCACTGTACCGTTTCTTTATCTCTCTACCTTTTCATTGTAGGGGAGGGACGATTAATTATAATGAGGAAATGGGATGTGAAATAGAACACGCTAAACGAGGGCCGTATTAAAATTGTCATTGTAGGGGAGGGACGATTAATTATAATGAGGAAATGGGATGTGAAATAGAACACGCTAAACGAGGGCCGTATTAAAATTGTCTTCCAATTTGTATGTCTAATGGTGTAAGCTTTGACTGGCTTTTTTTGACGTTGTTTTCGTTTACCTCTTTTTTGATTCTCCGGAGAATGCGTTATTATAGATTTTAAAAAATCTAAGTGATAGGACGATAAATACCATCAAGGGAGCAACACGTAAGTCGCGAAATCGTTCATTAAAAAATAGTTCATATAATTTCAGATTTCACTTTAATTTCTCTTCTGGCTATTTCATACTCTCTCAATGGGTGCACTTCTGGCAACACCCGGATGCATCTCATCGGTTCGTTTCACTTCATTTTCTAAGGCGAAATAATGTTGCTAATGCAGTTATTCATCTACTTATTTAGTAAATATAGAGGAAGTGCTCTGTCGCAGTGATAAATGCCACTGTTGCTATGCATCAAAGTATAATATATATTTAAGAATGACAAAAGTAGTAAGTGATCAACTAATATCGCATCTTGTTTGTTAGGAAAAACTGCCGAAAAAAAATTTCATCGGTGTGTTCTACCCTACTAATGCTTGAATTTTCAAAATAAATGTTAGTGCATTGGAAGTCATGGTTCTATTAACCATTCCATTTTTAATAAGTTGTCTACTGGTCCTTCGATTCTGCCGTTTTGGATTGACTATTGCAATGCCCTACGCAACATTTAGTATTGAACTGAGGTCGATATTCAGATTACTATATCAGCCATTGATAACTATGTTTACTTTGCAGTACTCTATTTTATATCAGACGTTACTTATAGCATTGTCTTGTTTCTTTTATTACTCTGCCTTTGCAGCTAGCATGTTGCTGCGGTAGTGCGGCATGCTCTTTGTGTTGCGCAGCATGTCCATCTACCCGAAGCTCACTGACTACCAGAGTAATGTATGCTGGAATGTTGTTAATCAGTACATTCATGGCTTGTCTGATGCTTGCACCTGGTATACAAGCTAAACTTGCTGATGTAAGATTACTTCAGTTAAATTTCTCGTTTCATATGGAGATTTATTGTCCTGACCCTTTTTTAACTGGACAAACGAGGCTGCCATTTCCAATCCTTTATTATTGTCATGCTTTTTAATTTTAGTCGAATTGGTTTTGTGAAGGTCTGTCCGGAATTGCTGGAATAAATTGTTCCCATGCTGTCGGTTTCCAGGCTGTTTACAGGTATGAATTTGGATTTTTTAATAATATTTGGTATTTCAGTACTTGAAGCATTATAGACGTTTCGAATAAAATTATAATAAGAGTAGTATGGTGAGAGTATGATATTCGGATGCAAAATTTAGTTCTAAGAGATAGGGTATTTGTCTAATTTGTAGACTTTGCGGAGCAGTGGTCATTTTCTTTTTCGCACTGATGATTCTAATGTTGGGGGTGAAATCATCCCATGACGTACGATCGAAAATTCAGAACGGCTTTTGGTTCTTCAAATACGTGATTGTTATTGGGATCACTGTCGGGTTGTTTTATGTCAGTTCGGAGAAAATTTCTTCACGTTAGTTTTTTCTTTTAGTTCCATTCTTTCGTATTTTTTTCTTTATTACTGATTTCCCTTACAACCCTCTTGACAGTAGCTAGAAGTTCATACGACACCGAAATCTGGTAGATCCTTCTTTCTCTCTTTGAAAATTGGGTTATTCTTCAGCTCTAATGTGGATTGGATTGATCGGTGGCTTTATTTTCATCCTTCTACAACTTATATTGATCGTCGATTTCGCTCATTCGCTTGCTGAAGGATGGATGGAAAAATATGAAGAGAATGAAAGTCGCACATGTTATTGTGGTAACTTTATCGTGCTTGCAGGATGTTTTTGAAATCATTTTCATAAGTTGCTTTATTTGTAATGCCTTATTCTGTATCTTCGTTCGAGCTTCTCATATGTGTTCAAGTCTGGTGAGCCATAGCATCCTAAAATAACGAAAGATTACCAAAGATGAGATCAACTCTAAACATGGTTGAAGGGAGCATGAAAAGCTGAATGAATTTTAAACCATTACTGAGGACAAATTTCCTAAAGGGTGCGAAAGAGGAAGAAAAGTAGTTGTATTTTGTTTTACTGAGAATTTTCAGAATTATCATTAGGGTAGCGTGTTCAGTACTACCACAGAATCACCTTTAAATTTTCGGCTTTTATATGTACTTTCTCAAAGTTAATTTTGCAGGATTGTTAATGTTCACCTCTCTGTCGTATACGTTAGCCGTCGGTGCTGTCGTGCTAATGTACCTGTTTTACACTGCGGCAAGTTTTGGGCTAATAAATCCCGTCCACATCAGTAAATTCTTTTTCACTAAAGGTTTTTACAATAAACAATCTTGCAAAAAAGGCATGCAACTGATGCCTTTTCTGCATCATCATCATCAGTTGCACGCCTTTTCTGCGGGATCGTTTACTGTAAAAATATGATTTAGAAGGAATAGGAATCTGTTGCAGGGAAATTCGTGTCACATGCCGAAGTTATTCATTTCTTTCAATGTCATTCTCTGTGTGCTAGTTTCTGCCTTATCAATCCTCCCACGTATACAGGAACGAATGCCTCGATCAGGCCTGTTGCAGTCATCGTTCATTACTCTCTACGTAATGTACGTCACATGGTCAGCACTGATCAATAATCCAGGTTTGTTCTTTTTTTTTTTATATAATCAAAGAGACTATCTAACCAATTTAAAAGAAAAGTGCTGAGAAACTTTATAGTTTTTCAGATAAAGAATGCAATCCTTCGTTGATTAATATTTTTACCAATCATACAACTCCTTATGGCCAGGTATTTTTAGCCTGAAAATTCACAATTTGAGTGCAAATTTTTTGTTTTTCTATCCACAAAAAAATTTTTCAACCATTGTCTGGTTATATCTTCTTATACATAATTCTCAGCTGTTATATCATCATTTACTATTGATTTGGGGAACCGTTGTTAATGTTAATGATTTTGTTTTCAGGATATTTATGGAACACCGTTGCCGGCTGAATCTATGATTTCCCTTCTGATTTGGTTCGTCTGTATACTCTACGCATCATTCCGGACCTCATCGAGTTTCAATAAAATTGCGGGTGGCTCACCACATGGAGTAGTGGATGATGCAGATAACGGTTCTCAGCAGCATATTATCACACCTATCGAAGGTCCACACTTCACCCTATCATAATAGTTCTTCATAGTTCATGCATAAAAACCAACAGGAAGAAGTGATAGTTCTGGAAATGATCATAATCCATGTATTTTGTTAGGAATTTTCAAAACCTGGAATTCGTGATAGGGCGAAGTTGCAGTGGACTTTGCACATTTCCTGCTTATATTTCTTGATTATCTTTCTCATCCAAATTGCCTCTGCTTTTTCCTTCTATATGCATGTTGCACAAACTTCTTATAATTTTTCTGGTCATGGGAATACGTTGTAGAATTGGTCTGTTACAATACCAAAAAAATAGATAACTGATTTTCGTTATTGGTTTTGAAATTCAGATTAACTTATATATTTCCCAGAACTTGGTTTTTGACATCTGTATCTTCATTTCCCGAAAGTAAGTTTTACGAAATAATTTCCAGTCTTTTGCCCATTTATGTGATTATTACTTTCATCTGCATGCGCAGTTTAATTTTTTCTAATTTGGGAAGAAAATACTTTGGAAGGGAAATTTTCAGATAATCTCGAACGCGGACGTATTTGGGATGACGAGTCAGATGCTGTTTCATATAGCTACTCATTTTTCCACTTTGTATTTGGGCTGGCTTCATTGTATGTAATGATGACTCTCACATGCTGGTACAAGTAAGTTGTTTCATAAGATTCAAAGAAGACTCTTTAGGAGTCTGCTAATTTAAATTAGTGGTTTCCAACCTTTCTTGAATAGGGACCACTTTGACTTTTTTGTTCGTAGCGTGGACTACCAGAGACTACCAAAAGTAAATTCTCTTAATTTGAAAATGCACTTTATTCAAAACTTTTATAATGTATTAATAATACATTATAATGTAAGGAAGTAACATCATAATGTGAAAAAAGAAGGAACATGATTTTTAATAACCCCCGGGGTCCAAATTTTAGTGCTTGCAGCACTTTAAACCCAACTGATCACACTTTCTTAACTTAAAAGTTGAGTCCCCACAGACTTTTTTAAAATACTAAAGTCCAATTTAAGGCCGGATAGTGACTTACGTCATCTAAACAGCAATATGGCAGCAGTTTGGGTAAAAATTGTATCTTCTTGGCTTTGCCTTGCAATTTATGCATGGACGCTTGCAGCACCAGCAATTTTTCCTGATCGTGACTTTTCGTGAAATTGAAAAATCTGATCCTAATTAAAACCGAAGTGAATTTTGGAATTTCATCCCACAAATTAAGATTTTGTACATAATTTCATAATTTGATACCTACTTCTCTTTGCTTATTTTTAGTGTTGAATGGAAAAATTTTTTCTTGCCGTCGCTGAGATATAATTTTCTCTCATATTTTCCGTTTTAATCTGCAGTCAATATGTGTATATTTTGTCATGAATTAAATATTTTGTATTTCTTGAATGCTTAGTTCATTATCTCTATACATACATTTGACATGTTCTACATGATGTCAGTGTCCATTCATCTCTCTTGTGAAAGCTGTTATGAATCAAAAAGGATTATTTATTTTAATCAGTAACTAGGTGAGTCCCGAATTGATCAACTGTACCAACACTTTTTGAGATAAGACATGATCTTTTTTGATGGAATCATAAAACTCATTTCATATTCGATAGCACTAAATTGTACGCGATAAATGATTATCGTTGCTTTTTCTCCGTGATTATGCAGTAAAGCATCTATTTTCGTTTCTATCTATTCTGTCATAAGGTTTCCAACCAAGCAACGCTTTTTTCTTGTTTTTAATAAAATAAATTGTGGATTGCGATATGTTAAGAGAAGCGAAGGCCCTGTAATACTGTTAGCTGTAGCTTATTGTCGCTTAAAGTCACTTAACTTTCCTAAGTATATGTTTTTCTCATAAAGGCAAAATATTGCGTCTTTTATACAGGAAAAGACAAACTCGTTTGCTTCTTGATGTTTCATTATTTCAGGTCCAAAAAATGGTTGCTGATTTGTTGTCTATGGAGCGGTACGTTGGACCGGTAAGGGTCACTTCATACTGTTATTTTTACCAGATCATATACAGATTTTTAAAGCATTTAATAGTTTTCATTAATAGCTTTTACGTGTATCTGCTGATCTAAAACGTGGTGTGATGTGTACCGCAGTTTGTTTTGATTTCAACGACAATTTTGAGTCGAAATCTTGTTTAGATTGGAAAATTTTAGGTAAACCCTTCACTATATTCGCAGCTAGCTGTGTTGTTACTCGCAATAGGCCTCTTTTTTATGGCTTGGTTCTTCGTTTACGAGGTTGTTGTTCGTTAAATACCTACTTCTTTTCTCATTTGATATTTTCCACATGTTTATATTATAAAAGTTCTTCATTTTTAATAACTATTTCTACACCTCAGTGTGTTTTAGGTAACTTCAACGAAATTTACTCGAGTGCTTGTCAAGGAATTGTTAATTTCATCAGTTGCAGCTCTTTTCCTTGGATTTGGTGCGGTTTTTCTCATGCTTTGGACAGGGATTTACGTTTAAGGAAGTACTTACGGTGATTTCAATCCTGCACTTATTCTAATTTTTTTTTACAATACTAATTGTTTTTACTTTTTTATTTCTAATTTATTTTGGAGGATATGAAAAGCTGTTTTGGGTGGTTACGTCAGTCCAGATTTTAAAATTCTTGCTATTTCATAGTCTGATTCCTTTTAAGATTTGCAGTTTCAGATTCTATAAAGATTATACTTTTTCATATACTTCTCTCCATGACTTTCTGGCTTATCGAGGTTTACCTGTTTAAAATATGCACTCTGAATGAGTTTATAGTTCTGTTGGTTTTGACTGCTGTGATAGAAGGATAGTTCCTTTTTTTTGGTTTGTTGAGTTGAATCTAAGTTTATTTGTTACCTTTTATTGAGGAGAAAAGTGTATTTCAAGGTTAATGGTACTGTCATCACATAACAATGTATTTGAAGTTCGAACTACTCTGCATCATATAAATTAGGTACAGCAAAAACAACATACGAATTCCAAGAAAAAATATTACTTTCGTCTGATTATTCCCAAAAATTATTAATTAATTTGGGTTGCTTAAAATTCTTAACGATGGAAATATCAAACTAAATTTCATTTACAAGCACATGTCAGTTTTGTGCGAGTTAGATTTATCTGTTTTAAAGTTGGTGAAAATAAGATTTCCGAATAATTCATTTCTCTCTGGTTGGGTAATTTAGCACGCTTTATTACAAAATTGCGGAAGAAGTTATATCATACCATTCAACTTCGGAATGTGGCAGACTTTACTGTCAAACTTTCTAGATCGAATCTACTTGTGTTTTGTGCAAACACTCTGACATTTGCCAAGGTTCTCGAAACGATTTTCATTACCGCCGCAACTTTGAGCACCGAATGGATAACATTTCTCGGTAACTGGATCAAAGTAATAGCGCACCTGCAATTCACTCCTGCCTATCGTATCATCGTTTGTTTCTTCGGTTGGACATAATCCCGAGTCTGCAACAGTTCATGTAGAAAAAGGAGAGCGAAGTCCCAAATATCGGTTAAAATTATGGATAAGTGCTCGTGAGAGTTTGGACAGTTTTACCACTACTACTACTCTCATTGTAACGTTACCTCGTTTTTGATAACGGTATATATCATTGTAACGTTACCTCGTTTTTGATAACGGTATATATCAAAGAATAAGCCTATGATAATATTTAGTCAGATTCCGATGAAAAATTCTCTTATCTGCAATATAACTTGATATTTCAGTTTAACTGTTGATTCCTAAATGTTCCATTTCGATTCTGACAAGATAGCAAACCTGGTGGGAGGTAACAAATGCATGGGTACCGTTGCACATCGGTAAATACTGGTGGATCTGGTGAACGAGCAGCATCTAGTAGGTTATACAGGAACATGGGCAAGGTTAATACCGGAGAATATATCATTTCTGAAATGTGCCTAATATTCTGAAGGATATAGGATAGATTTCTGCTACTAAATGATTACCTGCCCACTTAGTCAGACATATACTTCTATTTGAATATAGTATTGCTCCCCCTCCTTCACCGATACTTGTTGAGGGAATTTTCTGTCCACTATTTTATACTTAATCAAATATAAGAAATGTGTTTGAACGTAAATTTGAAATTTATTTCGATTGCAACAGATGTTGGAGTATCGATCGAAATATTTGAAATTGATGCGTTAAAGTGAGTAAACAAACAAATACACGCAAGCAAGGAGACATGGAGGATTGGAAATTGGCAAATTCAAATGAAACATTACTCTGCCGTTAATGGCTTGTGTAAATCCATTTAATATGGTTGATTTTAGAAAGTGCGCAATCAGTACAAGACATATGCTAATGTGAAAATTTGATTCCACATTTCCGCTGTCTTGTAACCGATGAAAATAGGAAAGATGATTAAACTGAATTTTAGTTGCGCATGAAATGTATCAGGAAGAATGAGTATCTTGAAGACAAGTGGAAGCGAATGCTTCTTGGAAGAGACGAGCATGTCAAATTTATTTTATTTCAGTAATTCTGGGACATATTTCAATTCGAAAATTCTGTACAAGAAGCAAAGAGAGTGAAGAAAGTCATGTTAACGGAGAGAGATGAATATGGCACTTAACCAAAAGCATTCTTAGAAGTAAATTGAGGAAATCTACAACACAAAATATATGAACTTAGCAATATTTCGATAGTTAGCTTGTCCCTTTCAAAATTTTAATTTATGCAATTCGAATTCTGTTGCTTATGAATGTCGCATTCATAGTTATTAATATGCAGCAGAACTTGTTTTCTGTCTTACAATTTCATTCTTAACCGGAAAAAAAAGAATCATAGAGATGAACTTTCCAAGAATCATTATTTTCAAATGTTCTCAAAATGCTTATAACAAACAATTTACGAAATAACCAGCAGATAATTAGTACTCATTATGACATCGAAGACAAAGGAAAAGAAATAGGTCCGAGGTCATTTCTCCTTAGAAAGTATGAATTTGAAAATGTTGAAATTCGTTTTAAAACCGAACTTTGCTACTTTAAAATCTAGCTTTCAAATTAAAATTACTAATTTACATGCTATAAATGAAATCAATCGGATTATTTACACGAATATGTTACGAAAAGTGACAGGAAAGAATATAAAATGTATGTTGCCAAAGATTTCGTGACGAACAATCACTGGTGACCTAAATATCCATCATTTCCCTCCTCACTTACTGACCCTCCCTATTCCGAGAAGTGGTCAGTCTTTAAAATTTAAAATTTTCTTCTCATCATCAAAATATGATGGAATTGTAACGGTTAATTTTTCTGAAAATCAGAAACGTCTATGGAGAAACAACGAGAAACTAGAATTTTTGCAACAGAAAAATTAACAGGATGGAAGAGATTCCTTTTAAGTTCCATTGGATGACCGACTAAAAGTTGTAAAGTTAAATTCTGCTCAAATATGTCATATGGAATTTTTCAACAATTGTTTGATGAAATAATAATGTAATAAGTGAAGTGACTGTCATCGTAATCATCGACCGATGAGTGAGGAAGATGTGTCGAAGAGATTGATTTTAGAATAAAGTATCTACAGCTGTTTCCATCTACTCAGATTTGTAAGTACGAACCTGATGCTATTGATAGTTATCACAATAAAAACTTTAAAAAGAATTTTATGAAGTCGGCATTTTAAAGATAAATCTGTGGAATGTCAAAATTTGCGGTACTACGGCGAGATTTAGAACTACTGTCCAATGTCCAAAGCTATCTCTTTACTTTCACATAGACACGCGTATTGTTGTTGTCATTTATTAACAAAATTCGATTGTCTCTAAAGACTAAACGAAAGTTATATCTCTAGTAATAGTAGTAGTTTAGGGTTCTCGATGAGTAAAACTGATGGTTATTAGTAACTGATAAATGCTTTAAAAGAGTGGCTGTTGTGTCACATACATTGTCATTGCATAAATATTTATAACAAATCTCCTAGTGTACTAATATAAAATTATTTCATTATACATAAACAAATTGGGTTAAACATTATGACTGTTTTAAGAGTGCACTTAATATGAAAGGAAATCTAATCAAAATGTCACTTTGTCCTTTTTAATTTTTTAAACGTGCCAAGGGATACTTAAAAGCATTTGACATCTTTCATTTCTGATTTCTTAATGTCAAATCTTCCCATTTACCTACTAAATTTTTTTTTACCTACTAAATTTTTTTGATCAGTTTTGCATATATCATGAGCGACATTCATTTTAACAATGTCACGAAGGGATTTTGACTCTATCTGTAAAATTGTTGCCCTTATGAATTCTAAAACCTCATTTCTGCTCTGTATTATGGTCCCTTCAAAAATTAAATCATAAAAAGTGTATATGTCAAATATTTTGTTCGCAAAAAATAGAAGAAACATTTTCGCGTTTTTCTGTACAAGATTACAGAAAAATCCGACGGAAAAGATCACCGATAACCAAAAAAATTTGACCAAAAGGAAATCAAATTATGAAATATTATTAAAAATTGTTGAAAGGTCCAATTATTTCTTTTATTATTGACCAACAAATGTAAAATCTCTAGGATTATTAAACCTATCCTTTGATGGTCTAAAAATTTTTGCCAAAATTTCTGTAGCAGTCTTTTGATTTTTGTTGGAGGCGCTTGCTTGACAAAAGCACTTTCTGACCTAAGCCAGAAAAGAGACCTTTTTTTGGCGTAACAATCAGCTTGACCTATTTTTCCTACGAGAACTGATAACATATGGAAGGAAAAACTACAGGAACGAGAGATGTGAACAATCAAGCAGATAATCTGCATGCAGGGGCTGAAGTAATTAAGAGGTAAGTGTTAATAAGTAATCAAATGTGCAGGTATGTAAGCCAAAAGTTGCCCACTTGCACAATTCTTAATGTCACTACGTGTAGTTCTTCATAAAATTTAGTAAAAACGCGAATGTTCCGTCATATTATCAAATTGTTTGTGTGCTTGAAACTTCATTTGAGGAGCTCAGGTATAATCTCTCAACATTCGAAACCGAAACTTATCAATGGATTTTACGGTTAAAAACTTTTTATAGTGATGAAAGCCAATTAAAATGTATCAGAATTTTACCGCTATTTTCTTAATTTTATTAACACAAAACTTTGGAGTAATTTTGAGTAAAGATGTTAATTCAAAATGTCGCCCAAAATGTTGTTATCTTTTCAGCTGATGATAGATCTTCGATCTCTGCAAAGCTAAATGACAAAAAGTCAACTGAAATGTTATTGTGGAAGATATGTAATAGTCGTATTCACAGAAGTGTAAATTGAAATGAAGCATAAAATGATTAACTGTTAGTGAGGGTTCTTTCAATTTTCTCAAAAAGTTTTTATTTTTTGAACATCACGCATGATTGTTTATAGTTATTCATCCGGAATAGTGATTTTAAATTTTTCCTGGGATTAAATTTCATTAGATCAGAGAATTTCAGTAGAAGATTTATTATCTTTGTCTATCCCTAATGCTGTTGTATTTATAGGCTCATATATGTTGGCCCGTTTGTCAATTAATTGACATCAGTAATCTCCTTAATTCTTTGTTACCCTTAGCCGACGAATTTCATGAAGAAATCTTGAAACAGTTATCCTGAATATGGGTGTGGTTTAAAATTCGTTTAGGGTCTAAAATCAATAAACAACAATCGGAAGAGCCTTAAAGGCTTTTTTTTCTCTCAAAGGATATTTGAATCAGCGCTCTACCAAACATATCACTCTTTTCCTTCATTACCACAGACATCCACAAACTGTGCCATAAATATGATAGCTTAGCTCGCCAGCCTGATAAATGGCTCCATTGCGACGTTCCATTGCTTTTCGACAAAGTATCCGACGGTTCCAGAAATCAATCCAGGAAGGGGTAAGTCTTCCGTTGTTTATCCTTGATCTAACAGTACTATTATATTAAAAATGGTGCCACTCCTCGTATTCTCACCAAATAGGATTTTATTTTCAACTTTGATAATGCGAAAATGGACAATATTTCTTCATAGAAATTAAAGATTAATTTTACTGTTGCAACGGTCATTCCCGAATCATCAGGGTATAAGCTCCAGTTTTCTATCTTGACATATGGTCTGTCGATCTATTCTCATTATTCAAGGGAACATATTTTTTGTGTCACATACTCATACAAACAAGAAAATTCAAACAAGATATGAAATTTAGCATCTACAGAGGGTAAACGCTTAATCTTTTAGGAAATGTTTGATTTATATTTGATTTTGTTAATGCTTTTATCACAAAGCACAAGATGGTTCTTTGATAAGTCTTGAGAACATTGTTCAAAAGATTGATTGCTACAAGATATTGATCCAGAAGGGATCATTGCTGGTTACCAAATTCATCAGTTTTTTATAAGGATAGCTAAATCTCACCAAGTTCCACTTAAATGAAATTTAATCTTGTTTGCTTCGAATTTAATCTTTGAGTACTAAGATGAGAAATATTGAGGTGCACTCAAAGGAAAAGCTATTTTATTTTCATTTGTCTCAAGTGTCAATTAATACAATTACATATTATATCGATAAAATTTGCAACTTTCTTGCTTAAATTTTCGACTGTTCTTCTGCC